>NC_074716.1:23079012-23294012 GCF_947242115.1 Biomphalaria glabrata
AGGCTACTAGCTGTTTGTAGATCTACATTAAGTTGTAGGCTACTAGCTGTTTGTAGATCTACATTAAGTTGTAGACTACTAGCTGTTTGTAGATCTACATTAAGTTGTAGGCTTCTAGCTGTTTGTAGATCTACATTAAGTTGTAGGCTACTAGCTGTATGTAGATCTACATTAAGTTGTAGGCTACTAGCTGTTTGTAGATTTGTAGATCTACATTAAGTTGTAGGCTACTAGCTGTTTGTAGATCTACATTAAGTTGTAGGCTACTAGCTGTTTGTAGATTTGTAGATCTACATTAAGTTGTAGGCTACTAGCTGTTTGTAGATCTACATTAAGTTGTAGGCTACTAGCTGTTTGTAGATCTACATTAAGTTGTAGACTACTAGCTGTTTGTAGATCTACATTAAGTTGTAGGCTTCTAGCTGTTTGTAGATCTACATTAAGTTGTAGGCTACTAGCTGTATGTAGATCTACATTAAGTTGTAGGCTACTAGCTGTTTGTAGATTTGTAGATCTACATTAAGTTGTAGGCTACTAGCTGTTTGTAGATCTACATTAAGTTGTAGGCTACTAGCTGTTTGTAGATTTGTAGATCTACATTAAGTTGTAGGCTACTAGCTGTTTGTAGATTTGTAGATCTACATTAAGTTGTAGGCTACTAGCTGTTTGTAGATCTACATTAATTTGTAGGCTACTAGCTGTTTGTAGATCTACATTAAGTTGTAGACTACTAGCTGTTTGTAGATCTACATTAAGTTGTAGGCTTCTAGCTGTTTGTAGATCTACATTAAGTTGTAGGCTACTAGCTGTATGTAGATCTACATTAAGTTGTAGGCTACTAGCTGTTTGTAGATTTGTAGATCTACATTAAGTTGTAGGCTACTAGCTGTTTGTAGATCTACATTAAGTTGTAGGCTACTAGCTGTTTGTAGATTTGTAGATCTACATTAAGTTGTAGGCTACTAGCTGTTTGTAAAATTTAATTATTGTGACGATTTTTTGTGTAAAAAAATATCCGTGACAGAGACGTCTTACTTAGCTCGAAGATGATCTTAAAAAAAAATCACGCCCATTACAGATGTCCGTGTGCAATATATAGGCTACCTAGAATATCCCTCGAATAATACTATTGACCAGGGCTGCCTCTTTATTATTGGAGTTTTTTGTACTAGGATGAATAGTGCGTTCTAAAATAAACTATTTATAAAAAATATTTGCCTTTTTCATATTCTTTTTTCTTATTATGAGAAAAAGATGTTGTAAACGCTTGGAGAAACAATTTCTGAAGCTGAAAACTGAATACGCTCGGCCCCGAAATAAGACCCCTTGCTGACTTGAGCGAAAACCCGCCGAATGTTCAATTCTATCTACAGAAAGAACTTTTTACAACACTTAAAAATTATGTAAAAACACTATTTCCAAAAAAAAAAAAAAAAACACCTAAAAAAATAAAAAAAAAAAGAATAGTTTTAGTGAAATTTCTTGACGTAAATTTGGATTCTAAACTTATAAATACCTATAAATGAAAAATAAAACTTAAATATTGTGTATAATTATGATAAAGTTTCTTTTATTTTTTCAGTACATTCTTAGAAAGACTCACCGACCTCACTGTGAGAGCCTACATCGTTCCCCTAGGTCCCCAGCTTCTAAGGGGGCTCGAACGAAAATTTTGTCAAGTATGTTAGTCACCATCCGGAAATGTTTGAGAATCATTGCCTTCATGTGTTTTATTTCAAGTCATTGTATAAGTGACTTGAACTTAGAATTATCTATTTTATATCAATTAAATAAGAATACTCAGCGCTGATTTGCTTCATTTTGTCCTGGTGGTGTGTTGATTTTGAAAAGCAGCCTTAGCAATCCTTTATATAACGAATTATTATCACTTTTAAAGGATCCACAAAAAGTTTATTTAACACACACAAACAAAGGGTCTACAAAATGTTTATTTGACACACACAAACAAAGGGTCTACAAAATGGATTTAAATCATTGGGCGCTTTTGGTACAAGCTCAATCGTAATAAAAAAATTTTCTAGAAAAAAAATGGGAGGGCGGCATTTTTTAAATTTTGTACACAGGCGGCCACTACCCTCGCGGCGGCCCTGGTTGTGATTCTGTTTTAGGCTGTTGTTCTAATTGGAATGGGGGGGGGGGGGAGGCTCTAATAGAGGTTTTAGTCAACAGTTGCCTCTTTAGAAGCTTGCTTCTTTTCTTTTTTTTTTTTTTTTTCAAAGCTTAATCGGTCTGTCTGTCTGGTCAAAAGTTTGTACACGTTATTTCTCTCACCCCCAATCTCGGATCAAGTTGAAACTTTGCACAATTATTTCCACATTCAGTGTTTAACAATTTAAAAAAAAATGACATTTAGTACTTTATACACGCGTCCGTGTTTTTTTTTTTTTTTTACCTGCAGTAATTACAAGACATGGGTCTGAGTCAATATTTTCCTGACTTAATACATTCAGTGATTGTGTTCGTTGTTTGATGCCAACTTTTTAAATATACTTTTTGTTTGTTTCTCGACACACTGCGTACTCTCATTGTGGGGAATAAGTTGACCTCCCCAACCCCCACCTCTAGCTGTTTCTACATCGGCGCCCTGTCAGTGACTGATGTGGCGATCATATCACTAAGTCAACATTGGTGTAGGAAGTATGACATAATGTTTAAAGTGGGGGGGGGGGGGGAGTTGATAAAAAAATGTGGGGAGGGGCGACCCTTGACATATAAAAATGAACAGAACAGACCGCAGTAGAGAGGAAAAGTGCATTATAAATGCTATCAGTTTTCTTGTTGACTATTGGAGGCTTGAAAGAAGGTAATCTTGTTTCCATGTCTAATAACTTGATATTTTATTTTGTCATTTTAAATCTTCTCTTTGCCTGAAGATAGGTTTAGAATTAATGAAATTAGAATCAATACTATCAGTAGTTACATTTCAAACATTATATTGATAAGGGTTTAGCATTGCTTAATGTAGGAAGTCCTCGAGTAGAATCCGATGTGGATCTCGTTATCCTTAATTGTATAGTATAGTACTGTAGGGTTTTATTTGTTACTAATGCCTATCACGTCACCGTGGATATGCAGCCTGGATTTGTTCACATTAGTAGATGCAAATATCCCAGATTTTTTTTTCGAAGGGTATATAGCCTATATATATTATTATTATATATATATATATTTAGAGAGAGAAAGCCAAATTTATGAAATGGAATAACTTAAAAAAAATATTTCAAGACAAAATGAAAATATATGTGACGAAAGGCTGTTATGTTAATAGTCGACAGTCAACGAAACTTATGAATGTACATCTAGACTAAGAGAATCAAAGACACCCTGCGGTTAGAACTTGCGTATAAAGAGTTTGTGTTGGAGCTATTTCTTTGGAATATCCACTCCAAGCGCTTACCCAATCAGCCACACGCCCCCATTATATTATTGTAGTAGAACTATATACTTAGTTAGTCTTGAATAGAAATCTTTGGAAGTTTGAAGCCGCTTATATAATCAGAAAAATTAGTATCAGATTTACCGAGATAATATCACATTGACCTAGCATTTGCCCTCATACTCATCCAAGCAACATCACTAACTTTAGAACTAACACTGAGATAGTGGGTGACTCGTTTCAGGGGCCATAGAGAAAGAGACTGAATGTCACCAAAGTTGCTGAAGTGATGAAAATAAATTCTGTAAGAGAATTGTCTTTTTTTTTTCAGTAACGCAGATTAGTTTTGTGTTGTACATGATAAAAATATAGACTTTTTTTTTTATAATCCTGTATCTGTCCCTTGACTTTCGTCGTAGCGGTGCTGTGATAGTTTGCGTAATCAAATCCCTCCACTTTTCTCGGTCAGCAGCTGTTCTCAGGACATCAAGGGAGGGGCCGGTCCATTGTTTTACGTTGTCCAGCCAGCTTTTCTTTGAACGACCCTTCGTGCCCCCTCCACTGTATCTTGTGGGATGACTTTTGACAGTAAGTCATGTTTAACAACAGGACCGAAACCAACTCAGCTTTCGTCTCTTCATAACATTTGCTATGCCCTTTTTTACCAGCCAGAGTGCTTGTAGAAGTACAAACTCATTTCAATCAATCAACTCAAGACTTCAATAGTTCCACCAGCCTAGTCCTTACCAGTTTGGATCCCACTTGCATAATTTATTTATTAATCTCAATCCAGGAAGTAGCGTACTTAATAACTTACTACCTTTTATCAGGTACACGTTTCTAGAACATTTAAAGCATCACCATTTACGATTTGGTCTAGTTCATGACTGGAGCATATCTTTACGAAACTAGCCACAATAATATCATAAATAAATTATAGAAACAGTCTTAGTATCAGAGAGACAAGAAAAGCCAAAGTTACTCTACATTATTAGCATATATATATATATATATATATATATATATATATATATATATATATATATATATATATATATATATTAAAGGACAATGTTTATTTTCTAATAAAATAAATTATCCATCAATTGATTTTTTTTCGCATCCTGAACTGTTTGACCTGTCCATCTCTAAGATCGTCCTAACAAGTCCATTATGAGAGTTGTGTACATACTTTTAGCTGCACTAATTCTGTTCACTTGCCAAGGTAATTACTTTCTTAAGACTAGACTCTGGGGGCTCTAGAACTAATACATTGTTAAAAACGTGTTCATTGCCTGAAATTTGGCAGATTTTAAAAGTTAAAACACTTTCTTACATTCTGGAAACTTTTTAATTTGGACAAATAGTTTATTTCTCTGCGAATCTCTCTCTCTCTCTCTCTGTATCTCTCTCTCTCTCTCTTTGTCTCTATCTTTGTTTCTAACTCTGTTCCCTAAAATATAAAAATCCTTTAATCTCCGAATATATGCAAGTAGCTGAAATGTATTGAAAAACTCAATTTTATAAAATGTATTGGCAGTTCTAAACAAATACACACACACACACACACACACACACACACACA
This sequence comes from Biomphalaria glabrata, assembly GCF_947242115.1. Taxonomy (NCBI): domain Eukaryota; kingdom Metazoa; phylum Mollusca; class Gastropoda; family Planorbidae; genus Biomphalaria; species Biomphalaria glabrata. The sequence continues at coordinate 23,083,995 of NC_074716.1, forward strand.
CACACACACACACACACACACACACACACACACACACACACACACACACACACACACACACACACACACACACACACACACACACACACACACAACACACACACACACACACACACACACACACACACACACACACACACACACACACACACACACACACACACACACACACACACACACACACACACACACACACACACACACACACACACACACACACACACACACACACACACACACACACACACACACACACACACACACACACACACACACACACACACACACACACACACACACACACACACACACACACACACACACACACACATATACATATATACATAAACAAATAGGAATTCAGTTAGACTACAATTGTCACCCCAACATTACTGCTACAGAAATAATGCTATAAAAACATCAAAGTATTTTATGGTTCAGTAGACGCAATACTGATTAAAATCAAATAACTTTTAAAAATAGCTATAGACAACAATGTAAAATCTATAGACAACAATGTAAAATCTATAGACAACAATGTGAAATCTATAGACAACAATGTAAAATCTATAGACAACAATGTAAAATCTATAGACAACAATGTGAAATCTATAGACAACAATGTAAAATCTATAGACAACAATGTAAAATCTATAGACAACAATGTGAAATCTATAGACAACAATGTGAAATCTATAGACAACAATGTAAAAACTATAGACAACAATGTAAAATCTATAGACAACAATGTGAAATCTATAGACAACAATGTAAAAACTATAGACAACAATGTAAAATCTATAGACAACAAAGTAAAATCTATAGACAACAATGTAAAATCTATAGACAACAAATGTAAAAACTATAGACAACAATGTGAAATCTATAGACAACAATGTGAAATCTATAGACAATAATGTGAAATCTATAGACAACAATGTGAAATCTATAGACAACAATGTGAAATCTATAGACAACAATGTAAAAACTATAGACAACAAATGTAAAAACAATAGACAACAATGTGAAATCTATAGACAACAAATGTAAAAACTATAGACAACAAATGTAAAAACTATAGACAACAATGTGAAATCTATAGACAACAATGTGAAATCTATAGACAACAAATGTAAAAACTATAGACAACAAATGTAAAAACTATAGACAACAATGTAAAATCTATAGACAACAATGTAAAATCTATAGACAACAATGTGAAATCTATAGACAACAAATGTAAAAACTATAGACAACAAATGTAAAATCTATAGACAACAAATGTAAAATCTATAGACAACAATGTAAAATCTATAGACAACAATGTAAAAACTATAGACAACAATGTGAAATCTATAGACAACAATGTGAAATCTATAGACAACAATGTAAAAGCTATAGACAACAATGTAAAAGCTATAGACAACAATGTAAAATCTATAGACAACAAATGTAAAAACTATAGACAACAAATGTAAAAACTATAGACAACAAATGTGAAATCTATAGACAACAATGTGAAATCTATAGACAACAATGTGAAATCTATAGACAACAATGTAAAAACTATAGACGACAAATGTAAAAACTATAGACAACAATGTGAAATCTATAGACAACAATGTAAAAACTATAGACAACAATGTGAAATCTATAGACAACAAGTGTAAATACTATAGACAGCAATGTGAAATCTATAGACAACAATGTAAAATCTATAGACAACAATGTAAAAGCTATAGACAACAATGTAAAAGCTATAGACAACAATGTAAAATCTATAGACAACAAATGTAAAAACTATAGACAACAATGTGAAATCTATAGACAACAATGTGAAATCTATAGACAACAATGTGAAATCTATAGACAACAATGTAAAAACTATAGACAACAATGTGAAATCTATAGACAACAATGTAAAATCTATAGACAACAATGTAAAATCTATAGACAACAATGTGAAATCTATAGACAACAATGTAAAATCTATAGACAACAATGTAAAATCTATAGACAACAATGTAAAAGCTATAGACAACAATGTAAAAGCTATAGACAACAATGTGAAATCTATAGACAACAATGTAAAATCTATAGACAACAATGTAAAATCTATAGACAACAATGTGAAATCTATAGACAACAATGTAAAATCTATAGACAACAATGTAAAATCTATAGACAACAATGTGAAATCTATAGACAACAATGTAAAATCTATAGACAACAATGTAAAATCTATAGACAACAATGTAAAAGCTATAGACAACAATGTAAAAGCTATAGACAACAATGTGAAATCTATAGACAACAATGTAAAATCTATAGACAACAATGTAAAATCTATAGACAACAATGTGAAATCTATAGACAACAATGTAAAATCTATAGACAACAATGTAAAATCTATAGACAACAATGTAAAAGCTATAGACAACAAATGTAAAAGCTATAGACAACAAATGTAAAATCTATAGACAACAAATGTAAAATCTATAGACAACAATGTAAAATCTATAGACAACAAATGTAAAATCTATAGACAACAATGTAAAAGCTATAGACAACAAATGTAAAAGCTATAGACAACAAATGTAAAATCTATAGACAACAAATGTAAAATCTATAGACAACAAATGTAAAAGCTATAGACAACAATGTAAAAGCTATAGACAACAATGTTAAATCTATAGACAACAATGTAAAATCTATAGACAACAAATGTGAAATCTATAGACAACAATGTAAAAACTATAGACAACAATGTGAAATCTATAGACAACAATGTAAAAACTATAGACAACAAATGTGAAATCTATAGACAACAATGTGAAATCTTTATAGACAACAATGTAAAAACTATAGACAACAATGTAAAATCTATAGACAACAAATGTGAAATCTATAGACAACAATGTAAAAACTATAGACAACAATGTGAAATCTATAGACAACAATGTGAAATCTATAGACAACAATGTAAAATCTATAGACAACAATGTAAAATCTATAGACAACAAATGTAAAAACTATAGACAACAAATGTAAAAACTATAGACAACAAATGTAAAATCTATAGACAACAATGTAAAAACTATAGACTGCAATGTAAAAACTATAGACAACAATGTGAAATCTATAGACAACAATGTATGTAAAAACTATAAACAACAAATGTAAAATCTATAGACAACAAATGTAAAAACTATAGACAACAATGTAAAATCTATAGAACACAATGTAAAATCTATAGACAACAATGTAAAAACTATAGACAACAATGTGAAATCTATAGACAACAATGTGAAATCTATAGACAACAATGTAAAAGCTATAGACAACAATGTAAAAGCTATAGACAACAATGTAAAAGCTATAGACAACAATGTGAAATCTATAGACAACGATGTAAAAACTATAGACAACAAATGTAAAAACTATAGACAACAATGTGAAATCTATAGACAACAATGTAAAAACTATAGACAACAATGTGAAATCTATAGACAACAAGTGTAAATACTATAGACAGCAATGTGAAATCTATAGACAACAATGTGAAATCTATAGACAACAATGTAAAAGCTATAGACAACAATGTAAAAGCTATAGACAACAATGTAAAATCTATAGACAACAAATGTAAAAACTATAGACAACAATGTGAAATCTATAGACAACAATGTGAAATCTATAGACAACAATGTGAAATCTATAGACAACAATCTAAAAACTATAGACAACAATGTGAAATCTATAGACAACAATGTAAAATCTATAGACAACAATGTAAAATCTATAGACAACAATGTGAAATCTATAGACAACAATGTGAAATCTATAGACAACAATGTAAAATCTATAGACAACAATGTAAAAACTATAGACAACAAATGTAAAAACTATAGACAACAAATGTAAAATCTATAGACAACAATGTAAATTCTATAGACAACAAATGTAAAAACTATAGACAACAATGTAAAAACTATAGACAACAAATGTAAAATCTATAGACAACAATGTGAAATCTATAGACAACAATGTAAAAACTATAGACAACAAATGTAAAATCTATAGACAACAATGTGAAATCTATAGACAACAAATGTAAAATCTATAGACAACAATGTAAAATCTATAGACAATAAATGTAAAAACTATAGACAACAATGTAAAATCTATAGACAACAATGTAAAATCTATAGACAACAATGTGAAATCTATAGACAACAATGTGAAATCTATAGACAACAATGTAAAATCTATAGACAACAATGTAAAAACTATAGACAACAATGTGAAATCTATAGACAACAATGTGAAATCTATAGACAACAATGTAAAATCTATAGACAACAATGTAAATTCTATAGACAACAAATGTAAAAACTATAGACAACAATGTGAAATCTATAGACAACAATGTAAAATCTATAGACAACAATGTAAAATCTATAGACAACAATGTAAAATCTATAGACAGCAATGTAAAATCTATAGACAACAAATGTAAAAACTATAGACAACAATGTAAAAACTATAGACAACAATGTGAATTCTATAGACAACAAATGTAAAAACTATAGACAACAATGTGAAATCTATAGATAACAATGTGAAATCTATAGACAACAAATGTACAACTATAGACAACAATGTAAAAACTATAGACAACAATGTAAAAACTATAGACAACAATGTGAAATCTATAGACAACAATGTAAAAACTATAGACCACAATGTAAAAACTATAGACAACAATGTGAAATCTATAGATAACAATGTGAAATCTATAGACAACAATGTGAAATCTATAGACAACAATGTGAAATCTATAGACAACAATGTGAAATCTATAGACGACAATGTGAAATCTATAGACAACAATGTAAAAACTATAGACAACAATGTGAAATCTATAGACAACAATGTGAAATCTATAGACAACAAATGTGAAATCTATAGACTACAATGTGAAATCTATAGACTACAATGTAAAACCTACAGTGACCAAACTTATGAAATGATTTGCTTCATATTCAGAAAGAATTCAATGTGTTACTGTTTAAGACATGTGCTTTTACATTGGACTATTGGGCGTATAAAATCTGTAATATGTTACTGTACTATTACTGAGTGCTCATTGAATTAACCAAAATTATTCGAGAACATAGCACCATCTTGAGGACAACGGAAGGCAAGGAATGTATTTGTATTGTATATAACCTGTATGGTGTTGTAGATGTTAAAAAATGAGTTGTAGATGTAAAAAAAAACATGTGTTGTAGATGTTAAAACATGTGTTGTAGATGTTAAAACATGTGTTGTAGATGTTAAAACATGTGTTGTAGATGTAAAAACATGTGTTGTAGATGGTCGTGCGGTTTGCGCGCTGGACTGTCGTTCGATTTATCGACGGTCGAGGGTTCAAACCCTGCCCGCTCCCATCCCCCGTCGTCCTGCGGGAAGTTTGGACTAGGAAGTAAACTTTCTGGTAATAGTTTAGATACGCAGATACCTTTGCCGACCACCGTGTTGTTTGTTAACAATATTTATCTCCCTTACCTATATTGAACTTTCAATAACTTTTTTTAAAGAGAGTTTTTGTTCTTATGCTGTCAACTTATGATTTTTTAAGTGTATTTACTGAAATGAAGGTCTAAATAAAATGTTATTAATAAATTGATGAACTTGTTGTTTCTTCTTTTTTTCTACTTATGAAATTATTAATTAAAAAATATATGTTAACAATTAGATCTATAATTAATATATTAACTCACCAAGCAAAGCGAAATAATGATAAAATAAAAAAAAAAACAAATATGCATGAATTAAATGAAATGAAACACGCATCTATATATACATGTTATGTTTAATTTTTTTTTATTTTTTTTGAACAAAATTATGCATTATGACTTAGTGATCTTTTTAGAGCAATGACAATAAATGATATAGATCTAGTACGGGAAACTTATTACTATAAGAAATAATACTTTTATGTTTATCTGTTGATGATTAAGACTACAGTTAGATCTATACATTTCTAACGAATTTTGAGCGCTCTCTATTTTCGTAAAATCACACCACGAAGAGAAAGAATTTTATGAAGCTGACACAGATCAGTGTCCCTTTCTCTTTCGCCGTAAGGTCTTCTGAGTGGAGTCTACTGTCTACCAGAGATTTTTTGGCGTGTGTTTTATGATCAGATAGGACTAATGTCTGTGTTTATAACTCTTACCACTACCTCTGGCTCCACCTCTCTTGGAGGGAGGATAGGTCGAGTGTAACTAGATCACGAACGTCTTTGTTAAACGTTACGTAGCACCTGTTAAACTATCATGTTTCACAATCTGAAATTTACTTTGCGTAGAGTGGGGAACAAAAGCCAATGCATAAAGAAACAGGTAAGAAGCATATACACTACTATTTAGATAATTTATGCATCTTTACTTTCGGAGTTCATTAAAAAAAAAACTCCTCACCTATTACACTAAATTTGTTTAAGATATGTAGTTGTGTGTGTGTGTGTGTGTGGGGGGGGGGGTAGCGACTCCACCTACCAACCCTTCTCTTCACATGGATCCACTAGCGCCCATGTATTACATTCCGTTACGGAGTCCAAATCAAGTTTTTCTCTCCCGCCGTACCGTACAGGTGGCGATTGTCTCCATTTATTCTTACGTACCTTTAAACCCTCGCTGCGCCGGCCGTCACACGCGATCTTTGTCTTTACGGCAGAACTAGGTGTGATGTAATCACCTTCCCCTGTTCGGAGCTTCGCCGGCGCCGTGGTCATATTAGGTCATCTACTGCTAGGATCGCTGGTATGCTCATAAAGGGAGAAGGGCAAGGTACGGTGTTTTACTTGGTCAAAATTTATCCTTCTTCGCTTTCTTTGTCGGTTCGTTTCACCGACATGCAGTTCAACTGAGGTCTAGTCGGATGAGACTAAGACTCAAACGTGACGCAACATAACGATGTCACGATCAAAACTCTCTTGGTTGTATCCTATAATGTCGGCCAGCTTCTACAGATAGCTATGTACGACAAAAACTCCCGTGGTTGGATCATATCGTGTTGGCCGGCAGTCTATAAGTAGTTACATCAAGAAGTAGTTATGTATGACAAATACACTCTGATTGTCATAGAGTCTAGTCCCCCTCCCCTATTTGGTCCACAGAAGTAGTGACATAGTATTTTTATCTTGAAGCTCTTTCATCTCATTAAAGAGATTTGATAAAGCCTTTGATTTTCATCGCCCCATCCCTATTTGGAGCCATCACAAGGTTACTAACTGTGATGCCATTGTAACATTTCCCGAATCTATTATAAAAGCAGTTCCCTTCCACTCTTCAAGCCTATCATTACTTTCTCTACCTTGTTGTAGATATTGCTTGTTCTTATATTGTGCATTGTTTTTCATTCAATATGATTATAAGTTACCGTACATAATAAGAGAAGGATAAAGAAATGTACTTATAGCTACCATATTTTTTTTAACAGCAGCATATGGAGCTGATGAAAAAACATGGGACAAATCTGCAGAAATGCTTGCAGCTGCAAAGAGACATCTATACATTCTCACCAAACCACAACAAAACAAAATACTCATGGCTATTATTAAAACCTTTATTTCATGATGCAAACACATACATAGGCTACTATCTCACACAGACAACCATATATGCTGCAATATAACACTATTGCATACAAATGGTAATCACTTTGATGTGGTTGTACCACAAGAGGCCACATGTAACCGTTTTTTTTGCCAAATCCACTGCTTGGAGTATGATGATTTAGCCTAAATTTTTAAGTGTTGATTAATATTTCATCTTACAATATATTCAGATTAGATCTATTTGGCTATTTGATTTTTTTTTCTTGCCTTTGTATTTTATTACATAAAAATACATAGAAATATACCCATTTTTTAAAAGATACCACATTTTTCTTTTGCATGTCATTAATTTCATCATTAAATAACAATTTTTATGTCCATTATTTTCATGTATTTAAAGTCAGGGTACCGGTATCTATTTATTTAATTACTTTTATTTGCCAATAAAAGATATTTTGTTAGGCTTAGAGTTATTTTTTTTATTTTTCTATTAATTTTTTTGTCTGTTGTTATTACTTTAACTACATGATTTTAATTTCGATTTTTAGTTATTTTTCAAAGTACAAAAGATTGTTTGCATTTTAAATGAATTTTAATATTAGATCTAATAGCTGCTAGAAAGAAAGACAAAACAGCAACAGAAAAAAGTTGGCAAGTAATTCAAGGGAGATAGTCTGGTACTAAGCCTTAAAACCAAAATGGCGTATTTCCAATGACAATATATGGTAATAAGAAATAAAACTTAAAAAATATATATTTTAAAAACTATTTATCTCCGAGGAAATCAAATTGCATATTTGTAATCTGCATTTTTTTCTGCATATTCTGAAAATATAAGAGAAACCTAATTTAGCGTTTCTAGTGTCGTATACTAATACCAACTATCTTCAACTCTGGAGGAATATCCGAATTATGTACAACATTTTACAATAAACAAACAAACAAAACAAACAAAAAAACAAACATGTGTTACAGATGAAGCACGAAGAAAGTAAATGAGATAAGCAGCTGTGTAGAGCAGAGTGATACAATCTTTTGAAGTTTATTGAATCACTACACAGAACTAAGTAGGGCTTATCAAAAAAAGATTTATTTGGTTTGTGCAATTATTTAAACTGCTGTTTATGTATCCAGACAAAACGTGGTTGACATCAACATTCGTCACGTGATCAGGCACATATTTTATGACAGTAATTGTGTACAACTCTTACAGTAACTCGCTGCTTCTCTTTTTTTACCATTTTGGGTCGCAATCGATTTTTGGTCCATTTCTACACCTCCAATTGAGTCAACAATGTCAACACAGGAATCAATGAAAACAAATGAACCAATCATTTCATCAATTAGTCGTAATTATTACATTTTGTTAGAATATATAGAAACAAAACCACAACGCAGTAAGCTAAGGGAGATAAGCCTTGTGTAGAGAATTAATCGTTAAGAATTGAAAAAAGCACAAACAACAACAAAACAAGAATCAAATGTTAATGCTAAATTATATCAAAGACAGTTTGTATTGTAGAAAAAAAAACAATAAAAACAAACAATTATACTGAATTTGTAAGTCGACGTTTCTTAATCATATTCACAATGCAATGTTCAAATACATGGACTTCCTGATCCGACCGGTACACTACTCTCGCCTGCAAAATGGACCGTACATTCATAAAGTAAAACAAATATTAATATTAGCAGGAAAGGGAAAAAAAGTATAAAATAAAATTTGTCGAATGAATTATTTAAATTGGCCTTTAGTTAATTGTGATGTGGACATTCCTTTTTGTTTTTTAGTTTCTTTTACCAGACATGTTAAATTTTAATAGGTTTAATTAGTATTGCAGGTCATTTTATATCTTTAGTCTACAATACGTTAGTGCCTCTTCTCCAACTAGTTGGCCTACATTTCATTATATATTTATGCTGGTCGTACAATTTACTTTGAACAAAACAACAAGTCTCATATTTTGTTTAGCACTAAACAAATCAATAAGGCAATTTTAGAGCTTGCAATGTATTACTATGTACTAGATTCTAAATAGATTTATGTAAGTCCTTAGATTATTTCAGTCATTCTGACTTTCTTATAAAGAGCCTGCATGTAGAACTAAACAATTCCCAGATCAATGAAACTGACATATATAAACAAGTATCTAAAAAAAAGTCTTGGCGTGACACTAACATGTATGAACTATTTCCACTCTCTTGTCAAGTATCAGCTTCTCAGAAGCTACTGAATGGAATCAAAAGATCGATGATGGCGTCATCCACTGGCGATGGAACTCTCCAGTCTCTGAGGCAGAAAAGATGGGATTACCAGACTGATGGCTGTCACTGTGGTGTAAGTCTCCTCAGTAAATTAAGACCATAGACCATAAATTAAAACATTTCTGCAAAAGTTAAAATAATTTTTTATACATTGGTTTGCGAGTTTTCGGAAAGAGTACATTTGTTAATGTTTCAATGAAAGTCCATTTCATGCGCTCTATACTTTATAAAACGCCATTAGTAAATATGTTGTCCACTCTTTCATTAATGGAACAAAATGGACCCAAGATGGACAGACAATTTTCTCCTTTTTTACTTAAGAAAATGGATGTTAAGCCCATCTAAACCCCAAAACTCTTTCTGTTTGGGTAAGATGTCATTTGCTTTGCTATCTTTTCTATTTGAAAACGAGGCTTATTTTAAATAAATAAAATTGTTATGATAAAAGAAACTGACAATTTTATTTCGTGGGATTTTTTCGGACTTATTATACTAGTAGTAGATATTATATTTCAACAGGCCTGATAAAACACTACAATATTGATAATACATTTGGCTTCATTTTATTAACGCCACAGATTAAATTACTAATAATCTTATAATAGTCATGGTAATGTCTTCGATTCCGAAGATTAAGAACAGAACAGTGTTTCACGTGACTACGAGAACCCAGCTGCGACCTGCATATTTTTCCATATCTGATTCAAGCAAAGCTGTTGTCAGCTGGGGGGGGGGTATATTTTTAATTTTGCCTTTCGTCTCCTGCACCTGTCTTCAATGAGAGTTTTTCTTTGGGTCTCCTGCACCTGTCTTCAATGAGAGTTTTTCTTTGGGTCTCCTGCACCTGTCTTCAATAAGAGTTTTTCTTTGGGTCTCCTGCACCTGTCTTCAATAAGAGTTTTTCTTTGGGTCTCCTGCACCTGTCTTCAATAAGAGTTTTTCTTTGGGTCTCCTGCACCTGTCTTCAATAAGAGTTTTTCTTTGGGTCTAAATATGTGCCTCTTTCAGAGGCCATCTGCTGCATTACCTCTATACCAATGTGGGCGAAATGGCTCCTGAGTTGAGCGCTTACGGTGGGCACCTCTGCCTCGCAGGCCGGAGGTAAAGCCTTTTGCAGCTTCAACAAGGTGGCGCCTCTGTCGAAACGTCTAGTGGTGGAACTAGATAGGCCAGTAGCAAACAGGGTGTCTTCCGGGCTACCTTGGTGAGCCCGGCAACCCAGTCAAACTAGTTCGCCACGACGTTCCACACAGTAGGCTGTCATCAGTGAACCCTTGGCTGGAGTGTCGGTTTTACACGGAACAGTGGCGGTTACAGTATATGAGAATTCCCCATGGTTAGCGCTGCCCTCTGCCGCATAAAGCGAGAGCGGTCCAGGAACGATGCGCGGTGCACCGTGTACATGGTACGATCCCTTCTTTTGGTCCATGGCCGTACTGTTGGGAACCCTCAGACAGGACTAGGGGTAGAGAGATCCTGGTCCATGGTCGTACTGTTGGGAACCCTCAGACAGGACTAGGGGTAAAGAGATCCTGGTCCATGGTCGTACTGTTGGGAACCCTCAGACAGGACTAGGGGTAAAGAGATCCTGGTCCATGCCTGTTTGCCAGATAAAATCCTTTCAATCGAACAATTGGACTTTTTAAAAAGTGGGCATGCGGTTTTCTCCCATGCGGCACAAGTGTCCGACCCAGCGCAGCTGTCGAATCATATACAATAACATAGAAAATCATAACAATAGAAAATCGGAAAGCTAAACACAAGTCTTTGAATTCAGCACTGAATCGTTCAGGTATTTAGAGTGTGAGCGGCATGTCATTTCTTTCTATTACACAAACACAAACACTGCCAAGTCTCCAGGAAACATGGAATACAATTTGACTGGCAAGTTTCAGCTGATTTATTTATTTGGAAAAAAAAATTCTCTTTAAGAGCCCACAGAGCACGTAATGTTAGCTGTTTGTTTGTTTCCAGACCAATTGTTAACGATGGTATTATGTGGCCAGTACAAAGATCTTTACTTTTTTGAAATAAGGACGTGTATTTATTAGAGATGAGTTTACCCGTGGACATACGTCAACCTTTTTGTTTGTTTGTTTTGGACTATCAAAGGTTATTTTTAAAAAGTAAGGAAAACAGACAAAAATTGCTAGGCAAGATAAAGCAATATATATTCTATTCTATTCTATTCTATTCTAATTATATTAGATAAGTATAAGATTAAAACATAGTTTCAGCTGTTTTAACATGATACATTTATCTGCTAACTTTTGCATTTGCTATTACGTGCAGGCTGCGTCTATTATGACACAAAGAATTGAAGTAACGTCCGTACTCTTATAAGATAAGATAATAATTGAGTTTACATTGGCTATGACATCAGACTTTGAAAAAAAAGTTTCTTTTTATCTTTCACAGAGTTTTAGAATCGAGTGTCCCGGAGATTTATTCTGCCAATGGAAGAATAAGTCACATGACTGGGTGTGTGACGTCAACTGCTGTGGGAGAAAGTGTGTCAGGAAAAATGACAGAAAATAAATCCACCCCCCAAATAACAACAAACAAACAAACAAACAAAGTTCAATTTTCGTTAGCGTTCTACCCAAGTTTGTTAGCTGTAATTCAATTCCCATTTATTGTTGATCTTGAACGGACTGTGATGTCTTTGTGGATTTCCATATTCATTCCAGAGTTTGAAATAAACGTCATGTTGGTGAACATGTTGGGCACATCGGTCGTCTACATCTAGATCTAAGTGTTATCATTAGAATGGTATAGCATAGTAGATGCATGCATTGGCTTAACCAGGATTCTGGGGGAGGGGGGGGGGTGATAGGCCCGCTGGGTACAGACCTCTATTTACATCAGAACTTCGTGGAACTTGGAAACTGGAGGGGGTGGGTGGAGGAAGGCCTAAAAAAAAGGCTCTAATGATTTTACTAGAAATTTAATAGTTAATGTTAAAGTTAATGTATATCGCTGAAAAAAGAATTACTAGCTAGCTTGCCACACTGTGGAAACCCTAGTTGGACTTATAATTTTTCAATTTAAAAAAAAGTATTTGGCTAGAGATCTAGGTATCGACAATATTTTAAAATAAGAAAGTAATTTACTAGAAACAATTATTGAGAATCAACTTTTAGACTTATTTTACATTTAATTTTCTTGCTGAATTATCACATAAGACTTTATATCGGTAATGAATGTTCCGGATTTTGTTTTTGAAAAAGAAATCGACCTACATTTCTTTAATTTTCTTACAATTGTCGCCAAAGTGTTTCGAATTAAAAAAAACAACAAACTCTACTAACGAAAAAAAAACAGTTTGAAATCTCTCTTCTACGAAAATCGGTTGTTTCGGATTTTTATGAAAAACATTTTAACTCTATTTATTTAAAATCGCACTTTTATGTTACAGAACATTTACTTTTCTAGCTAAAACGTTAAAAAATCGAATTTACCGTCAATATTATGTTCCGGATTTTTAACGAAAACAACTTCCTAACACCAAATTATGGTATGAAAATCTCTCCACAAGGCTATGGTACATCTAATTTTGATACTAGACCCAAAAATTTAATTAATGGTATTTAATTTATCTGGAATTCTCTCTCTCTCTCTCTCTGTATGTATATATATATATATATATATATATATATATATATATATATATATATATAAACATTCGGAACAATCTATTATGCATGCTTAACTAACTAATGCTATGTTTCGGAAGGAAAAGGAAAATTAAAGGTTTACCAGAATGTCAATAGCTTTTAGTCTTTTTTTAAAATATTAACATGACGGACAGACAGATTGACATACAAAATACATCCTGATATATATAGCCTATATGTATATAAACTCGGTGCACCAATATTTATGAACCCTCGTCAGCTCACTCGGGGCCACATTTCACAGAATCTTTACTATATGGAATTTTTCAAAAATTCTTTTTGCAATGTCTTAGTTTGACCAATAAAAAAAAAATTGACATTGAATAGAACAACTTTATGTAATGCAGCAATACAAATTTTTGGGGTTAATATTAATCTTTTTATAGATTAGTAACGTTATAACCAGCATCGTTAGTAGTTCTATTGCCAATATGATATACATCTTTTATCGCATAGTGAATACATGATAGTCCAATAATCCGCTAGTTCTGGTCTAAGATAAGTTGAGATACGACCTAAGATAAAACACGCAATTGATATTTGTGGTTTTATAAATTTCTTTATATATTTTCTTTATATATTTTCTTTATATATTTCTTTATATGTTTGTTTATAAACATTATTATGTAAATAAATGAACTTGTTATAATCACGAATCCTATAACTGACAACCACAGTGATGGGCAAATTTTTTTAGGGAGGGGGCAAAATCGTAGGTGAAAAATTTTGAAGGGCCATCGTGTTTGTTTGTTTTAGAAAGAAATTTAGTATTTAACAATAATTAAAGTAATTTGATTTATGAAGTTTTTTTTCTTATTATAGTTTGTCATATTTTGGCTCAACTTTCTTTATTCGCCATTCTGTTTCTGGCAGAATTTTCAAAGCTGTTCATAAATATATGAAGCTACAGACATTGCTGAGAGTCTTTGAGCAAGGAAAATTAAATAAGTAAAAACGTTCTTCAATTTCTATATCAGAAAAAGTTGTATTATTTAGTAAATACTGTATGCTACAATAGAACTTGCTTTCCTAGAACTATCAACTTTTTGAAAAAAAATTTGCTGGTATTATACAACTTTTGGTCGTCTAGTTTTCTTTCGTCATTTATCAGGAAGGCATTCATGTTTTTGTTTTTCGAATCAGACACAGAGGCTGGTGTGCAAACTATAACAAAAAAGTGAATTCCACATCTTGCAATTCTCAAAACACAAGATTTTTTTATTTTTTTTTATTTTTCAATTTAGAGTTGCAGAAAACAAAAAGCAGAACTAGAAATAACAACTTAACAGTCGTATTATTGAAATATACAATTAAAATTACATTAACATTTAGTTGACTGCGCATGTGCGAATTACAATTCAGCAGACGCAACCAGTTGTATATCAAAAACATTAAAATGCACACTATTACATCAATGTTTTAACTCGTAGAAAAAATCAACATTTTTACATTATTTCTCTTTCTACTACTACAAAACATGTCGTGAGCCAGAAAAAAAATGCCTACGGTCCGTAGTTTGCCCACCCCTGCGCCAGAAGAATAAATAAAGTTGATGAAACAATTTGCCCTATAGAATTAAATTACAAAATTTCTAGTGGGTTGAAAGGAGATTAAGTCAGACGTGGAAGTAAACAATGCCATGAGTCGTTGACATTTTATTGGAAATCAGACTCCAGCAGACCTGAACAACCTCTGAAATGTCACACATAGTAAAAACAACCAATTACATGGCATATAAACACACACACACAACAGTTACCCTCTCTTTCACACACACACACACACACACAGAGTATGATCAACTGGCCTAACACGATTTCGAATGAGAAACTGCGGCTAAGAACAAAGTAGCTGCCCATTGATGTATATCTCCTACAGTAAAGCTGGAATGAGAAACTGCGGCTAAGAACAAAGTAGCTGCCCATTAATATATATCTCCTACAGTAAAGCTGGAATGAGAAACTGCGGCTAAGAACAAAGTAGCTGCCCATTGATGTATATCTCCTACAGTAAAGCTGGAATGAGAAACTGTGGCTAAGAACAAAGTAGCTGCCCATTAATGTATATCTCCTACAGTAAAGCTGGAATGAGAAACTGCGGCTAAGAACAAAGTAGCTGCCCATTAATGTATATCTCCTACAGTAAAGCTGGAATGAGAAACTGCGGCTAAGAACAAAGTAGCTGCCCATTGATGTATATCTCTTACAGTAAAGCTGGAATGAGAAACTGCGGCTAAGAACAATAGTCTTTAAACATGGAAAGAAACATTCTTAACATTAGCATTATTGATTGGTCTTGTTAACTCCCTTAATTTGTGTCGAAACGTAAAAGCTGTGTGGCGGGAGGAGGGGGGGGGAGAATTCTGTTTTGAAGGAACTCGAGAGACATTTCAAATAAACTGAAAATACATTTTTTCCTGGGCCTTCCCAA
This sequence comes from Biomphalaria glabrata, assembly GCF_947242115.1. Classification (NCBI taxonomy): domain Eukaryota; kingdom Metazoa; phylum Mollusca; class Gastropoda; family Planorbidae; genus Biomphalaria; species Biomphalaria glabrata. The sequence goes on from NC_074716.1 coordinate 23,099,994, forward strand.
TCCATCTGATGCTTATAGGACCTTTCGTCTCTTCTCCTGGGGTTGGATAGCCAGACCAAATCGTTCTTACGGAACCTCGAGGCATTGACCCTATCGTCGTTCCTTGCCTTCATTTGGTCACTGCTGCTGTTGATGTTTCTGCGGGCTAAATTATGAGCTTCCTTCATTCGGAGGATGGGGGCTACATTTTCATCTTTCAGCTGAGCATCTTGGCTTTTCTCGTCTGACCGAGGCCCGGGAGCTTTCACCTCAAGACGACGACAATTGATGATCACCCCCGTTTCTTCAGCCTTCCTGGAGGGTCTGTATACTTTCTCAGATCTGTGTTGGTTCACTTCTTGTCGAAAAGACCTTTTTGCGCAGTTTCTTTGTAGGTGGCCAAACCCACCACAGTTCCAGCATCGTTTTCTCACTCCACGTTGACCTTGTGGTATCTGGATGGTTCTACATTTCTCTAGGGCCTCGTTCATTTTCCTCGGTTCCTTGCGACCTTCATCTTTAACCTCCAGCCTCTGGTCCTGGTAAATGTTCTCGGACTCGTCTTTAGCAGCTTGGTATAAGAGAGCGTACACAAGGGCTTCGCTGGCTTTGTGCTTACCACTAACTCTGATGGCTTCCTTCAGTTCAGGGTCACGAAGTGCATTGGCAAACGCATCAGTAATGATTATTTCCAGGATGTCTTGTGTGGCTGTTGGGTAAGCCAAATGAGCGAGTCGTGCAATGTCTGCCCCCAACTCCTGTAGAGTTTCATTTGGTTGCTGTCTTTGGGTCTTTAATTTGACTCGATACAATTCTGACAGATACTCGTCCCCGTAACGGAGCTCCATCGCTTTTACGAGAGCAGCGTAGTCTTGTGGGTTTGGAATGGACTGCAGCAGTTCGGAGGCCTTTCCTCTTAGGGATAAAATAAGGGCTGTTGCTTTCTCCTCATCGCTGTTCCATTTGTTTACAATTGCCGCGGCGTCAAATTGTAGCTTGTAGACGGACCAGGATACAGATCCATCAAACACAGGAGGCTTTACCTTCATGGAAACGTCGGGTACAAGTGACATCACATTTGCTTTCTGCATCTTGATCAATTCCCTGTAAACTTGCGTCTTTATTTCTTCGATTGTTTTCTCAACAGCGTAGACCCTCTGGTTCATCTGCTCTTCTATGGTGGTGATTCTCTCCTCCACAGTATGTATGCGTTGGTTCATAGCTAATAACTCCGTTTTGATTCTCGAGTGCATCGTGTCTATCTTGGTGTCCATGGCATCTATCTTGTAATTGATCTGTTCCAGCAAGTCCGGTTCGACTTCAAAAAGATATGTGTCCGGATCTTCTTTTTCCTTCACCAGTTCTTCCCGAAGGCGTGCTTGTAAGGTTTCTTTGTTGCCGCTCGTCTTCAGGTCTCGACCACGGAGCTCTTCCTTCAGTTCCTTCACAAGGAGTTGGTCTAACGTTTTCGTAGTACCCATAGCGGATCCGTTCCTATCCGATACGATCCAGATCCCACTTCTGACACCAGTTGTTACGAATCTCACTATCCAGGCTCTCTGCAAACTGCACCATACACCACCAACTTAAAGAACTTGACAAGTCAGGGCTCCAAAATAACGTAAAGGTTTAATGTCCATAAATAACAGCCAATACTGTACAATTGGCAGCACGTAGAACAGTACAAATAGCTCTGCGATAACAAATATCTCTCCGATAACACCGTTCCGCCGTATCAAGTCTTGCTCTGGCCTCTCCGTCTCGTTCCGGGCTTGCACTGGGTTCAACAGCTTGGGACTGACTTCACACACTTGGGCTCGTTGTGTCGGACTTTATCACCGACCAAGATCAAGACGCCGTTCGTCTCAACTGTACTTGACAGTACTCCACACTGAACCGTCGTAATGTTCCGTACAGAACCACACCGTTGAATTGTGCTGTAGTCGACCGTGTTCTGAACTCCTGTCGTGAACCCGCTTTCTGAACCTCGCTGTATTGAGCCCCTTTTCTCCACCGTCTTGACTGCGACACCTCCTCTCTTATATAGGGTCCCTACTGGCCTTCTCGAACCGGACAGAACGCCGCTCGACGTTTCCAGGTGGTCAGATGACTACAATTCTCGTGACGCTCCTGAGCTCTGTTCACGACGTCGATCCTTCCCGAACCGCCGTCGATCCTTCCCGAACGGCCGTGTTGACACTCGTCTCTGCTGGCCGTCGTAACTCGTCACGGTTGACCGCTCGTCTAGCGCTGGCCTGGTGCGATTTGCGTCGGCTGACTACACACACACCACTACCCCCCTCTGTGCCACCACCAGGTTTATAACAATATTAAAGAAAAGAACTGTCCCCCTATTCGAACCTCTTATTTATTCGATATTAAATGCACAGTAAATACTTTTTTTTCATGAAATAAAAAAAATCAGAAACTAAACACGGGAAAAAAGTATTTACTGTACACTTTATTGTTAACTTTATCCGTGAGGCCCGTGCTTGCCTACGTTCGATCAAACAAAAACTCCAAACGTTGACTGTGGCTGCCGAAACTGTCAATAACTTTACTAATGCCTTTCGTCGCGATGGACAAGTTGGCGATGAACGTGTATCATGCAGTTCTGATATTCTTCTTTGTATTGCAGCGCTTGCATCGTTTTAAGATGAAGACAAAAACAAGTTGAACTGACCATTATTATTGCTCGAAAAGCGAGACATAATGAAGAAATGTAAGAATTAAGATATGTATTGTAAAGCCGTGTTCTGTAATAACTCCCAAAATCCAAACATGTGGTTTATTTCTCAGTGTGTCTGTCGACTGCGAATTCTCGGCAGCAGCAACTCAATATCCGGTATCAAGTTTTTCTGCCAGCAGTCCCTCCTTCCTCAAGATGACACCTCTGACGTGTTCCTCAGGATGGTCAAGTTGGTTTTTGATTTTGTCATTAATGTGACTGCTGATGTGCTGTTGAGGGGCCACTATGTTAAATTGGAAAGACTGCAACACCATGTAAACTGGTTCAAGAACAGATGAATAGTTTACAACACTGAAAAGATAAATAAAAAACACAAGACTCTGAGGAGACATTTACTACACATGTCTGCAGTTTGTCTGGTTTCACTTGCAGTTGTTATTTTAATCCTCCACACAGTCAAAGATCTCTAAAATGAGACTTAAAGCTCGAATGGATTCGTATTTTCAGTTCATTGTCTCTCACACAAAAGAGGTAAATTTAGCACCAATGCTATCGTTAGGGACAGTTACGGAAAAAGAATGCTAGCCATCACGGGGCAGCAGGGGCGGACTGGCTATATGGGCAAACGGGCAAATGCCTGGTGGGCTGCTACCAAATGGGCCGGTCTTGTCGCGACCAAAGAAAAATTCAATGCAGACAACTTTGAAAAAAAAGTGACATCAGCAAGACACAAAGGCCCGAACATGTTTTCTTGTTTTTTTTTTAAATTATTATTACAATTAATTTTGTTTGAAATTCAACAAGAATATCAACAACAAAAAAATACTCTATACAATGTACGTATTATCATTTGCAAAACGTTAGACCGTACTTTCTGCTATGCACGAGCGGCATGGATTGCTTTGATGTCTTCGAGGTTGTGTTTGGCCTAATCATTTTGCTGGTCGGCATGGGCCTTTGATGGCACTCCCATTTTTTTGCTCCTTTCCCCACCCCTTTTTTAAAGGTTCCAATGAAGTTTAAATAAAAAGAGGGATGAGAGAGGTTAAGTTAGAAAACATTAACGCAGCAAGGAAAAAAAAATTTAAAAAAAGTTAGCGCGACAGTTAGCTCTTAAACAATACTTAATAGAAAATAACTTTAACACATACACACAGCCGCGAAATTGCAAACCACCCAACGTACTCACAGCTCAATATGGGTATAAAGTTCTGCGATTTGAAAAGAAAAAGTAAGTTTCTTTTTATTTATTTTTAATAACATAGATCTAAAAATACTACACTTAGTGACTTAAGGCTTACAAAATAAATTATTTAATCTAGATCTAAATCAATTTTTATACTATTATAATTAATGGCAAATTTATGCTTAGTATGAAGTCATTAATGATGAAAATTATTACAATAATTACAATAATTTATATATCACTGTCATATCCGATATTTATTGAAAGGGGATTTATATTTTAAATAATGGGTCATGGTATATTTATATACAAATCGCGTTTTTGAGAATGTACTAGGAGGAAGCAAGAGATTTTCAAATTAAGTAAGGGTCTCTTATCTTTTAATGAAATGGGTTGCCTAAGTCAGCCAGGAAAACCAATGATTTAGCATAATTTAAGCCACAGATCAACATACATGACTAGATTGACTTATGAAATGCGTACGACTTAACAATCTTATTTTTTGAAGAAAAGTCTGTAATCTATAAGTAATACCAAAAAGCTTCAAACTCATTAGGCTGCTTTTGTATTGTTTATAGTTTTCAGACTACATACATGTATAAATAGAATATATTATGTAATCCTAGGAATGCATACATCCAGTTTTCGATGCGATATCAAACTTTATATATTTTGTAGAGAATTAGGCTTACACCTATGATATAACACATAGGCGTAGCCTGGAGGGGAGGGTCTTCAAACCATCACTTGCCTCAGACCTCTTAGTCTGAAAGGGAAACTTTACTTATTGCCCCAGTGCAGCCAACTTAAGCAAACTACAGTCAGCAAATTTCATGAGCGTAGCCAAAAAGGGTTTTGTGGTTACACTCCCCCTCCAATACAAAAACGCATTTTACCATTTTCTACCAGTCGCTGGACTCCATTGAAGATGGAAGATTGAAGATTTGGTTTTTGAATTTTTTTTTAGCGGAAGATTAGCAGGCTAATTGCACTGTAGATACATGTGAATATGCATTTTTTAAAGCTTAAAATAACGGAAATAATGTTTGGTTCGGGGCAAACACTGGGGGAGCTCACGACGCTCCCCCGGATTCCCTAGCTGCCCTTTAGCGGTGTGTTCTATTTTTCCACTAACTATAGGAAGAGAGTATTCTAGGGTAGAAAAAACTTTGAAAGAATGAAAGATCAGAATGTAATGAAGATAAATGACATATACACACATACACTAATATATATATATTGCGTAGTGGAGTAAAAATCCCCCCCACTCCAAAAATATATAACATGCCATTTGTGGGCCGGTTTATATGGCAATGCCCGGGATTTTGATACCCAGTCCGCTCCTGCCAAGTAGTTTGTCCATATCTAGACTGTACACTGACATATGCAGTGCGTCTCTCTGAAATATAAGGAACTAAACCAATGAAGTCAAATACAATCGCAATCAACAAACCGAACGCTCAAAGACTTCTGCTCAGTGCCTGAGATATCTACAGTTTCATTACTAAAATACCCAGCTAATGCAGTTAATTCATGATGCTGCAGCTCGTATTTCGGGTTCTTGCTGCTGCCAGTGCTCCGTTGGTCCAAATCAACGTTTTGACTTGAATGATGTCATGTGAAGAACTTTCTTGTATCTCTTCTATTGTAAACTGGTGGACGTGTTTAACCTGCTGTTTTACCGAGCGCTGACACCGACCGCAACTCCGAAAGACTCTTTAATTTTGTTCAAAGAAAATATAACATTTTCACGTCAAAAGATAATTGGCAAAAAAAATATTCTAGACTTTAAATAATATTATAAAAATAATTTTGGCATTTTACGTTTCGAGAGTCGATTTTTCCCTTTACAATTTCTTGTGTGACTAAAGAGGCCAATCCTTTGTACTTTCACGCTTCTTTCTACTACTGTTGTGTATGACTTTTGCAATCTGGGACCCTACATTTATGCTCGCTTTTCATGTGGATCCACTGCCACTTTTTCCCCAGCTGTTAGTGACGATTTAAAGAGCTTTATGTCGCGTTTGCATACATCAGTATACCTTAACAGAGGACGACCAGCGGATCTCCTCCTTCTGTTACATCCCCATACAGAATGTCTTGTCGACCTTGTGGCATTCAAAATAACTGTAGCTATGTGCAAATATAAACAAATCGTCATGACTAGCATGCTATAGAACATGTGACATCCTTTTTAGAGCAAAGAATTGCAAGCCTAGAATAAATCGTACATGGTCGGACATGAACTACAGATTTGCCTATTCTAGTTAAAATAATAGCATATCTTTACAACTGTACTTCAGTGGAGGCACCACCTGTTAAAATACTACTCTAAGTATTACACTTTATAATGTTCCAATGATAGTCCTTTAGATTTAGACTTAGAAGACGATGCGCAAAATTTTCCTGAACATAAAGTTATTAAACTCTTGAATCAATAATGCATGGGCAGCCGCAGGTGATGCACTTTCACCCCCCTAGATTCTGACTAAATCTACATCTAGGTAATAAAAAAAATCAGATCTGGAAGATTTATTTCATTTCATAACATAAAAAAATGGCTAAAAATGTGGCTACTCAGAATTCAGAGGCACGCACGTACATGGTTGGCCATCCATTCCATACGCCTAGGTTAATCTATTTAATTCTATTACTACATTAACCAGTGGAAGCACTACTTGTTCAGTTGCTACTTAGAAGTTAATTGATTTAATGGTGCGTAAAAATGGCTAGAATTTGGCTACTTAGAATCCAGGGGGGGGGGTGCAAGTGCACCACTTGAACCCCCATGCGGGAGCCCATGGCAGTAAGCTAAGTGGGATAAGCATTGTGTAGAGAATTAATTGATAAAGATAGCTAGAGTAAAAAAAAAACAACAACGAATTAAATGTTAATGTACAGATTATATCTTATTATTATAATACAATAATGATCACGCCAAAGTTTTAACTTCTAATAGGTTTAATTTTTATTGGAGGTTATTTCAGATCTCACTAAGGACCACACCAAAACGTTAGTTCCTCTACTTGAGCAAGTTGGCCTACATTTCATTATAACTACAGCTACTCGGTGTAATTATTTCTGGACAAACCAATAAGTCTCAATTTCTGTTTGGTACTAAACTAATCAAGTCAATTTTAAAGCTTGAAATGTATTACTACGTACTAGATTCTAAATATTTATATTGTTACGTATTTCTGAATCTTCTGGCTAGAAGTATTAATAGACACACAAATAAAAACACTGCAAAGAACTTGACGACTCAACTTTCAGCTTCATATAACTTTAATGACTATTAACTCTAACATTACTGTAACATGTAGCGTAGAAGACTGTACAATATCTGTCAGTTTACAGTTAGCTATACTTCGTTGCAATACATCTCTTCACTTCGTTGCAATTCATCTCTTCTCAACTTGCATCGAGCCGTATTCTACAGAACAGACCAACGACACACTTCCCAGTGTCGCTCCAGGTCTCCCAAAGCTGAACCAAGTCGTACTCCAGTCTATCACATCAGAGCCGCACACGTCTTACATCGACTGTATCGACTGTAACGGCTCAAGTCCACTGTAGTTTGCTGTATAGACTTTAACGACAGTAGTCCACTCCAGTTAACTCTACCCTAGTTAACTTGCATCGAGTCGTACATATTTCTCTTCCACTAGAGCCGCACACGTCTTACATCGTCTGTATCGACTGTAACGGCTAACTCACGACTCCATACGACTGACTTTCACATTAACTCTCTGGCTTATATAGAGTCCCTAATCGCTTGTCCAAAGTTGCACAAATACGGCTAGTATCCTCTGGAATAACACGTGAGGACACGTCACATCCTGTCTTTGTTTATACATGTAGATTCCAGAAAACATCGGCTGCAGTGTCATCTTGCCGGGGTCACAAGTTGTGACCTCTATCTGTCACTGGACATTGCTAGTACCTTTTGGAATAACATGTAAGGACACGTCACATCCTGTCTCTGTTTATACATGTACATTCCAGGGAACACCCGCTGCTGTGTTATCTCGTCGAGGTCACACGTTAACCTCTTCCTGTCACTGGTCATTTGTAACAATATTTATGTAAGTCCTTAGATTATTTCAGTCCTTCTGGCGTCATAATAAAGAGCATGCCTGTAGAAATAAAACAATTCCCAGATCAATGACACTGACATATATAAACAAGTCTCTAAAAAGAAAGTCTTGGCGTTATAAGTATCGGCCTCTCATATGCTTCTGAATGGAATCAAGAGATCGATGATGGCGTCATCCGCTGGCGATGGAACTCTCCAGTCTCTGAGGCAGAAACGATGGGATTACCAGACGGACGGCTGTCACTGTGGTGTAAGCTTTCTCAGTTAATTAAGATCATTGACCATAAATTAAAACATTTTGTCCAAAATTAAGAGAATTTTTTTTTATAAATTGGAAAATTATAAATTCGGAAAAAAGAACATTTGTTAATGTGTTAATGAGTTTTAATGAATGTCCATTTGATGAGCTCTATACTTTATAAAAGGCCGTTAGTAAATATTTTGTCCACTCTTTCATTAATGGAACAGAATGGATTCAAGATGGACAGACAATTTTTCTCCTTTTTTACATAAGAAAATGATTGTATAAAGCCCATCTAAACCCCAAAATGCTTTCTGCCTGGGATATATGTTATTTGCTTTGTTATCTTTACTATCTGAAAACGAGGCTTACTTTAAATAAATAGAATTGTTATGATAAAAGAAACTGACAATTTTATATTTTGGATTTCTCGGATTTATTATACTTATAATAGATAATATTGTAATAGGCCTGATAAAACACTACAATCTATACAATATATTTGGCATTATTTTCTAAACGCCACAGATTTCATCACTAATAATCATGGCATTGTCTTGGATTCATAAGGTTAAGGACAAGTGCAGTGTATCACATAGCTACGCCAACCCATTTGCGACCTGCTTATTTTTCCACATATGACTCAGGCAAAGCCGTTGTCCGCTGGGGGTATATTTAAGTTTTCCTTTCGTCTCCTGCACCTGTCTTCAACAAGGGATTTTCTTTTTTTTATGTGTCTCATAGCTTTTGCGAGCGTTCTACAACTGTTTCTTTCAGAGGCCATCTGCTGCCTTTCCTCTCTACCTCAAGAAGGTGGCGCCTCAGTGGAAACGTATAGTGCTGGAGATAGATAGGCAAATGACGACTAGCGAACAAGATCTCTTCCGGGCTACCTTGGTAAGCCCAGTCTATTTAGTCTGCCACTCCGGTATCTTTTGGCTGGAGTGTCGGTTTTACACGGAACAGCGGCGGTTACAGTATATCAGAAGTCCCCATGGTTAGCGCTGCCTGGTCCATGGTCCTACTGACAGAACGAGGGGTGAAGAGATCCTGGTCTATGGTCCTACTGACAGAACGAGGGGTCAAGAGATCCTGGTCCATGCCTGTTCGCCGGATAAAATCGTTTCTAGCGAATCATTGGACTTTTTAAAAGCTGGCATGCGGTTGTCTCCCATGAAAATCATAACAATAGAAAATTGGAAAGCTAGACACAAGTCTTTGAATTCAGCACTGAATCGTTCAGGTATTTAGAGTGTGAGCGGCAAGTCATTTCTTTCTATTACACAAACACAAACACTGCCAAGTCTTCAGGAAACATGAAATACAATTTGACTGGAAAGTTTCAGCAGATAGATTTATCTGGAAAAAAGTCCACAGAGCACGTCACGTAAGTGTTTGTTTGTTTCCAGTCCAATTGTTAACGCTGGTATTATGTGGCCAGTACAAAGATCTTGAACTTTGTCGAAACCAGGACGTGTACTTATTTAGAGATAAGTGGTACGTACGTCAATCTTTTTTTTTTGGACTATCAAAGTTTATAAAAAATCTGGAAAACAGAAAAAAAACTGCCAGGCAAGATAAAGCAATATATATATATATATTATATGTTATGTGTTCAAGGTGAGTTAGATAAGTATACGATTAAAACATAGTTTCAGCTGTTTTGACAAGATACATTTGTCTGCTAACTTTTGTCTGCATTCGCAATTACGCGAATAAATTAGTAACCTGCATTTACTATGACACAAAGAAACTAGTTTAAATTGGTTATAATAGTAGAATTTTGAAAAAAATGTAAGTGTGTTTTTAATAATCACAGGTGATAAATAAATTTACAAAACTAAATAAAACAAATTTTATGTCCAGTTTTTGCTAGTATTTAAAGTTCAATGTGAGTTTGTTAGCTGTTATTCATTTCACCATCAAGAATATGATTCACATTTTTAGTTCACAGAGGAATACAAAACTAAGACGAACAAACCCAAATCAAAAAGTTATTAATTTTTTTATTGACTTTATATATTCATACATGCTAGACATTTTGACCAAAGTAGACATTCCAATAAATATTGTCACTGTACATTTAATTCAAGTTGTTTCAGCTTACTTTCATATTGTATTGATATGAATTTAATTCAAGTTGTTTCAGCTTACTTTCATATTGTATTGATATGAATTTAATTCAAGTTGTTTCAGCTTACTTTCACATTGTATTGATATGAATTTAATTCAAGTTGTTTCAGCTTACTTTCATATTGTATTGATATGAATTTAATTCAAGTTGTTTCAGCTTACTTTCATATTGTATTGATATGAATTTAATTCAAGTTGTTTCAGCTTACTTTCATATTGTATTGATATGAATTTAATTCAAGTTGTTTCAGCTTACTTTCACATTGTATTGATATGAATTTAATTCAAGTTGTTTCAGCTTACTTTCATATTGTATTGATATGAATTTAATTCAAGTTGTTTCAGCTTACTTTCACATTGTATTGATATGAATTTAATTCAAGTTGAAATATTAATTCGTATACTTATCGCACATCTAGATGTTTGCGGGCAGGGTTCGATACTGGGATCTTTGTTAGGACCATCCGAAGAGCATACAATACGTACCAGGCAAGTATATTTCAAATCAAAGGTTTCAACAATGTTCCGCATTCTTTTGATAAGAAAGTTGAAGCAAAGTTTTCCCGGAAGCTTTTGAAGAGCTACTGCGTCTAATTATTACATTTAGTTTCTATGATAATGTTGTAGACATTGTTTGTGTTGTAACTTAGGAGGGTCTGCGTGCAGATGTCAGTTGCATAATCCAAAATATTAACTAGGTCAATCACGATGAAAAAAATTTACATAATATATATATATATATATATATATATATATATATATATATATCAAGAAATGGGTTTATGAATTCGTATTTTAAAAACATTGTCTAAGGAAGTATATCAACTCTCATTGGAAACTCTTCCACTGTATGGCTTGACTGATGGTTGGGAGCCAGGAATTTACGTTAATGATCAAGACAAGTATCTAGAACTGAAAGCATTGTCTATAGGGCAGACACTGAGGACGCTACAGTATTAGGGTAGGGACTTTGTGGTCGGTTGTTAGTAAGCAGGTTAAGAGTTAACAAGCTAGAGAGGGAGAGAAAAGGAGACAGAGAGGGGGGAAAGAGAGGGCCAGAGAGAAAAAGAGAGAGAGAGAGGGGTATAGAGAGAGGGAGAGATAGAAAGAGAGATATAGCGCTATATACCAGAAGAGAATTTACTTTGTGACTCTTTATCTTATCTTATAAAATACAGACGTTTATTCAAAAATTCACATTTGTCTTAGCATGCATTGATCTTTAGTCAAGATGCTCTACCAATACTGCAACACTGCACAGATACTAGCTTTAAAAGTCGTCCGAAATGGGATAAAACAATAAGTAAACATTTGATAGATACAAATAGATTTGTGAAATAACGATAATCTTAATCTTAATGGTAGATCAGGTTATAGTCACATATTGATTGATATGTTTGGTTATATTAGAGATACTATCAACGCAACAATTCATTTAGAAAGTCTTCTGCCTCCGGCTCTCATATGTACACATTGTTCAATAGCGCATTTGGAATGAACCATAACTAGACAGTGTTCCTATTTTGAAACGACTAGTGTTACTCAGCACCACACACACAGGACAAACTAAAGGTTCAGCGCTCCTCTTTTCTCGTTAGGTCGACTATGAATTATAGTTGGCCCAAGCCCTATAGATCTAAATCTTAGTTACACGTTTATCAGGGAACACAATGGCCATAGGTCTCATTGTTGGTGTACTGGCACTGAAGTCCCGCAGAGCAGTCACAGAGATAGCCTTCACTCTGACGCAGACAAAGTTCTCCCAAAGACAACCTGGGCTTGCAGATGGTGCTGGCTAGAACATTGCGGTCCAGGTCTTCAAAAGAGATGACCTACAAATAGACAAAGAAAAGACAACTGACAGTGGGATGTGTGCCTATTGGCTTAAGACGTTTGACAATCTAACAAGAGGGCTAAAGTTCGAATCTCACAGGAATTATTTATTGAGATTATACTCGAGTTGAGTGAGCGCCCAAAGGCAACAGGTAAACTTACTCCGCGATATTCTTCCGCCCACAAACAAAACGGAGCTGTGATAAATGCGATTTAGAAAAAAACAAGATTACAAAGAGAGTTTGTGTTACACAAACTCAGAGGCGGCCCCCGTCGAAGTCGGATCCCTGTCGGATCTTCATATAATCAATTAATATTCAAGAGGTGATTTAAATTTGATGGTCAAAAGTAATAATGTTTCAAAGATTCATTTGCCGTAAATTTAAATTTAAATTAAATAAAAAATAGTAGATTAGTTTTAGTATATTAAAACATTACAATATTGATCAAAACGTTTGGAAATGAAAATCTACACTTTTTTTTTACACTTTAAGTTTAGAAATTTAAATTCTACATCTTAATCTAGTCTATTTTAGTCTAAACTAGATCTAGAAATTCTAGATCTAGACTCTAAAATAATTTTAATTAGAATATAAATCCAGATCTAAATATACTGTAATAAAAATCTAGATCTAGTTTAAAAAATGTAGATTAGATCTAAATCAAGATATCATTCCTTTTTTAAACGCGAGTCACATAACGAGGCTTAATAAACATTACATTACGAGCCATTTATCGAGTGTTCATAGACATTGGTGCACCGAGTGCGTTCTTTTAGCATTTCTTTTAAAGAATTCATTCATTATGACGTCAGAGGGAAAAAAAAACACTACGTCACACGGCCTAGCTAGAATAAAAATCGCCTTCATCATTACGAGCCATTTATCGAGTGTTGATAGACATTGGTGCACCGAGTGCGTTCTTTTGGCATTTCTTTTAAAGAATTTATTCCATATGACGTCAAAGGAAAAAAAAAACACTACGTCACACGGCCTAGCAAGACTAAAAATCACCTTCATCAATACAAGCCATTTATCGAGTGTTCATAGACATTGGTGCACCGAGTGCGTTCTTTTAGCATTTCATTTAAATAATTCATTCCATATGACGTCAAAGGAAAAAAAACACTACGTCACACGGCTTAGTTAGACTAAAATATATTTTCATTAATACGAGCACTTTTTCGAGTGTTAATAGACATTGGTGCACCGAGTGCGTTCTTTTAACATTACATTTAAAGAGTCCATTCATATGACGTCAAAGAAAAAAAATTCCATTACCTCACAATAGGCTAGTACCGGTACCATAAAAAAATGTCTTTATTTACACGAGATATTTAACGAGGGTTCATAGACATTGGTGCACTGAGTTCTAATAGAATTTATTTAAAAAGGATCAAAGCCGCATTGTTTTTGCGTTTTGTCTGTCAGTCGGTCTGTCCGTCATCTTGATATAAAAAAACAACAACTAAATGTTATTAAAAATTGATTAACCTTTATTTTACGTTTCACAACATCGCAATAATTTTTAGGTATGAACACAATTGAAAAGTTTATATAATAGATTGTTCCGGATGTTTGTATAAACAGTAAAAGAAAAAGAGAATTTCAGATAAATGTAATACCGTTAATTAAATTTTTTGGATGGTCTCGTATAAAAATTAGATGTACTACAGCCATGTTGAGAGATTTTCATACCTTACTTTGGTGTTTGGATTCTGTTTTCCTTAAAAATCGGAACATAATATTAATGATAATTAGATTTTTTAATGTTTTAGGTAGAAAGTTAAATGTACTGTAAGAGAGTAGTGAGTTAAAATATTTTTCATAAAAATCCGTAAAAACATTATTTCGTAAATGAGAAGATTATTTGTTTATTAATTAGAAGAGGGACTTCAAACAATTATTTGGCGTTAGTAGATTTTTAAATAAATTCGGAAATTTCTGGTGACGATTTGTAAGAAACAAAATCCGGAACTTTCTTTATCGATTACAAAACTTCTATGTTATGTTTTAGCAAGAAAATTAAATGTCTAAAAAGTAATTTTCAGTAATCAATTCTAGTAAATTACTTTTTTTTAAAGCCCCGAACAACCTATTGTCGATATTTTTAAAATTTGTTTAAAGATGGAAATACGGAACAATTAAATATTGATAACCACATTATAGTGACGCATTGTCAAATAATATAAGTGTAATATTAGTAAATTATGCGATTTCAAACAATCATTAGGCATAATTCATGTTTTATAAAACAATATCCGGAACATTTTTACACTTAATGAAATATAAGTCAGTATAGAGATTTTGATTTAGCATTAATATGCTATTTTGCTATTTACATAAAAAACGGAACAACATATTATTGATAATGTGTTTTTGCAACGTTTAAGCATGGAAATTGAATGTAATATAAATTAGAAGAGCAAACAAACATTTGTTGGGGTTGATTAGTTTTGCACAAAAAAATCCGGAACAATCAATTTTTAGATACTTAAAACTATTGAGATGTTACGGGAGGAACATTAAAGTGTAAATCAGATTTTCAATAGCTTTTAGAGTTCTAGTTTTTTAAATTTAATCGTGACGGACAGACCGACCAACAGACAAAACGCACAAAAATAATCTTCTTTTATTCGGATGGGGGCACTAAACAAAAAATAAATAAAATCTGATTTTTTAAAAAAGTTTAAGGAATTGGTTTAGCACCTGGTCATGTAGCGACGTTACGCTACTGCACAAAAATCGCTGCATAAAAAGTCCATTAAAAAAAATGTGCGTGATATTTACATACAAAATGCATTATTAGCCTTTATAAACAAACAGAAATGTTTTCTTTGAATTTTAGCAGCTAGTTGACCAGAAAAAACATCTTTAACTATTATTTATATTTGTTGTAAACATTTCCTGTACATTTTAAAAATATATTTGACTTAGTGACACTGAAAATACACAAAAATTGTCCATCTTTGTTAGCATATTGTAACATTGCCTCCCTTACATTTACGTAATTGTTTTAGAATTGGTGTATTTTTATGAAAAAATCGCTTGCATAATTAATTTTATAAATTAAACGGTTTGCTTTTAGAAAACCAAAAGTAGCCGTTGCACCTAAACTTTTCAAGTCGGATTTAATGATGAAATAATATTTTTCATATCTCTTCTAGTTTTCGAGATCTGAGTGTGACAGACGGACAGACGGACATTTTGCACAAACCTAATAGCGGCTTTTTCCCCTTACGGGGGCCGCTAAAAATCCATAAAATCTCTATAAGTATTAATTGAATGAACAGTATCACAAGTTATTTATTTCTAAGTTTGGAAATGCATATTTGTTTAATTTTCTTATCGACTCTTTAATCAGGGCCGGCAGTAAGAATAGGCAAACGAGGCAGCCGCCTACAATTGATATTGATGGGGACTTACAATAAACATACAGAATCAATTACTTTTATACAAGATAAAACAAAATAAAACTCCTTTAAATTAAGATGATGACATTACTCATATGTATATATAGTTCGTCCATCGTGGTTCGATGATGACCACTTTTGTCATCCAGGGAGCTGAGGGCTTTGCACTGGGGTTTTGTGCCTCCTCATGTGACTGGTGAGACCTATGTGAGCCCGGAATGTTCGGCTGCACACCGGGCAGGTTATTTCAGCTGGAGCTAGTATCATTGGCATTGTTTTTCTTCTCTGGCGTTTTTCTTCTGCTAGCACAGTTCTCTTGTCCTCTGCAACCTGTGTGCCAGTTTTCACAGCGCGACGCCTTATATATATTATATAATCAGATATTTAGAAGTATTCACCTTTCCTTATCCTCCCAAAGGATTACATATGCTACCTATGTCGCCCTATGACATATCGTTGCACTTACAACAACAAAAAAACAACAACAACGTTACGTGAACCACTATCTATCTGAAAATGAAACTATGAATCTATAGAGCTTGCTGAAATATTTAGTTTCCATCATGGGGCGAGTATCGACCCGCGGATGTCAGAGTCACAGATCTGTCAGTCTCAAGGGGATCACCTCCAGGATTGTTGTATTCATGGCGCCGCGGCTGATAGACTTTGACTTAGCTAACCATCGTCTGCCCGCCAAGCTCCCGCTATTAGTTCACTAAACATGTGTGTGTAGCGTTGTGTGTGTGTGTGTGTGTGGGGAGGGACTGAGGCTGGTGAAGCAGCGAGGTCACAGCTGTTTGCATCGATTTGTTGACTAAGTATTTTATACATATATAGTATTTGAACAAGCGAGTTTAACGTTCAGTATCGAAGCACGTTATCGATGATGCAATTTTGTATGTGATTAAGTTGGGAGGGGGGTGTTATGAAATAGTATCTTGCGCATGTGTGTGTTTGTATGTTTTGTATCTTTCGGCTGAAGATATTAGCTCTCCGTCAAGAATTGAACTACTAACTACACCTAAATCATGGGATGTTAGTCAAGTAAACAGAGTGATCTAAGATAAAGACATCGTTGGCTTAGCACACCCCACAGCACACCCACAGCACAAAGGATTGATGATTGCTAACTATTATATTTTTTTACTTGTAGATAAAAAATTGTAGGGACCTTTGCCACGGTGTGTTACCAAAAGAGGATAGAACTCGGTGCTCACCTCTTTGACGCAGCATTGCCCGGCTTGACAACCAGTTTGGTCCCAGAATGAACACGGCTGTCGGTCACCTAAATAGGACCATGGCGTTGACGTGACCTGGAACTCATCGGCCAGGAGAGCGCTAGAACACATCTGTACACATTGAGGTTATAAACTTACTGGACACAAAGTGGAAACGTGCAAAAAACATAAATACAACAATTATGTACACGTTAAGATTAATTAACTTTTTATTTAATTGAGAGCGACATTATAAAATAAAAGAAAGCAATAAACATGCAAGAAAAAGAAACATGTGTAAAGGTGCTGCTACCTGAACACAAGTTAGGATGATCGAGAGGCTCAAAAGTTCCTCACTTGATAACATTCTCAGCAGTGGCCTCCCCTGAAAGTTACCTAAGAAATTAGACGTAGAGGTACAATGTGTAAAAACCTTAAACAAGTAAAATAAAAAAAAAAATCCTTTAAAAAAACAACAACAAAAAAGAATACCCAACGAAAGAGAAGAACTCCGTCAATAAAACTATATCTACCAATAATGTACATGTTATTTACATAATTCGATATCAAATAAAATAATTAATTACCAATAATTAATTGACTAATTGAGTATTTTTGTTTATTGATTCATACTGTGTTAGGTACAATAGATAATTGTTTAATGTATCTGCTCGATCAGAGAATGCGCAAGGGAGAAATAGCGTTAACAATAATTTAAGGGGACTAAACCCAACTAATTTAGCCACATGTTCGAATACTAAAGTATTAGTTTCCCTTGTCGCTATTAACACAATAATGATTTACAAGTAATTGGTTACTTCATTTATTGATTCATGTCTTCTCTTTGTCAATGAATATTTCTGTGAAGTCTGAACTTGATTCAGCTTGTGGGAGAAATAAATTGTACGCACTTTTTACCAGACAGAGACACTGACAGACAAACAGACAGTGTGAGTTGATATAAGCTTTCTAAAAAGTTAAAACTTTATTTTGATTAGGATACGTTTAGGAGGAATTTATTACTAGTTGGTACACAACCATAAGTTACGTAGAGAGTAACCTCATTCTAGCTCTAAATGAGAGAAAGAGGTAATCCCTTGTGTCTCAGACACAAGTGTGTCCGTCAGAGGTCTGGACTGAAGCGTGCTGTCTACATGACATCGAATAAAATTCAGGTCAATACAAATTATGCACCAGTGTCTGTTTTATAACATTTACAAACATTGACATTACAGTAGTGCTGGTATGATTGACATTGCATACATGCTGGTCTAAATAGTGCCGATGTGCCTCTAAACATTTGATTGACAGTGTCTAAATAGTTTGCCCCCAAACATTTGAATAAAAGGATATAAATAGTGCCAAAGCTTTAGTTATTAAATAAACATTTCCATCAGCTTAGAAACAGATAAACAGAATTTAAAATAAAGTGTATTCTTGCGCTTTCCCGTTCACACACACACACACACACACACACACACATTTCTAGTCTGTCTAGTTAGAAACAAGTAAGCGCCCCTAGACCATGATAACTGACTGCTTTTAAAGAGGTTAGCTCCCCTGAGATAGTGTCTCGTTCAGAGATGAAATGATGTTTAAATAAGGGATTTAAATAGAAGTGGAAGAAGAGGCACTAGAGAGAGAGAGAGATTGTGGTGTTAAGCTGTAATAGAAAAAAAAAAGTTATGAGAATTACAACCATGAACATAAAACAGGGGAAGGGGAATTGAAAACATTCAGATTGTAGCTATGGGAAAATGATTGGGAAGAAAGGGAGCGAGAGGGAAAGAGAGAAGAGAAAAAGAGATAAAAATATAAAGAGAAAAAGTAAAAAGAGAAAAAAAAAAGAAGAGAAAGAATTAGTGAGTGAAAAAATCCATAGCAAGAGAGAAACAAAGAGACGGGATGGGGGAACAGTGTGGAGATATAACAAGAAAGACTCTTGTGTTCAAACAAATGAGTTAAACAGCTGAATGTCATTCTGAATGCCAAAGGAGGACAACGCCAAGAGTGATGTCACAAAGTCATGTATGACATCAATGACACATGACACTTATCCAAATCAACAACTATTAAAACGTCTTGAGATCTCAAACCAATATTAGCATCCCACGTCAGCGACCACCGAGTGACGTTAGCGAACTGGCCTTATTAACTAGCATCTTTGTATTGACCGAGCAGCTAGAAATAGAATCGAGATGTGAGATGGCGTTTAGTGGTCGATTGAAATCTTTGACTTGGAGACATAGCGAGATGGATCTGTGTCTAGTCTGAATAACGAATAACACACTGATAGGCTAATGTTGGTGATCACTTTGAGTTGACAGCTTATCAATGAGCAACGGAGTCGTATATCAGGTGTAATAAAGAAACTTAGCAAGACGTGTTTTACAAGCAGATATGAAAACTCACTTCTAGCAATAGTATGCCAATAAAATATGGTGCATGCATGTGTGGCTGATAGCTATATGGCTATCTATCAAAGTGGCTGGAGTTGTCGAATTGTAAGATCAATTTCGAAATGGATAATAAAAATTATTATTTCCCCTCCCCAATCCCACAGAAAATGCTATGTCCTTGACATACATTATACAAAAGTAATTTAAATAAAAAAAAATCAAACTAAAAATAAAGAATATAAATAATATAAACATTAATAATGCTATTTTCCTTAAAGATACACAGAGTGCCGGATATAAGTATGCGGAGACCCATACATTCTTTTGAAGACTAATGAAATGCGTTTCATAATGCTAATATAATACTAAAAGATATAGGGCGCATACATTTTAAACGTAACATTTTTAGTTTAGTTTGTGGACCCGCCACCCCGAGTGATGGGGAGAACTTGGGCAGTTGCACTGTCTGGACTGACCATATAATCTGGCACCGTGTCATTATACAACTTCACGAGAATTGAACACACTCACACAAACAACACTTTATTTGTGTTCAAATAGAGAGAACAGCCAAAATAAGGGCATCAAGCGGAGGCTGCCTGGTCGTGTGATATGCACGCTGGACTGTCGTTTGGTGGTCCTGAGTTCATACCCTGAAGAAACATCCGAAACATTTTAAACAAACAATAAGAAAGAAAAAAAAATGGTTCGTGACATTTAGTAATGTACGATCAGAGAAGGTAACTTATCTCTAATGCACAATCAGAGAAGGCAACTTATCTCTAATGCACGATCAGAGAAGGTAACTTATCTCAGAATATGTGAAAAAGTCCGACACCGTTTCAAACATCACAATGTCAGAGAAACACCTTCTAATGCTCTAGTCACAGTTACAATAACTTCTATACCTTCTAATGATCTAGTAACAGAAACAATAACTTTTACTAGTCGACCGGTGGCGTAGAATACGCCGCTTTTTTGAGAGGGCGGCCTTAGGCCACTGCAACCTATGTTACCGCAGTGGGTCCTGCACTTTCATAGGACCCGCAATTTCATAGAACCCGCGCTAATTCAAGGTGTATAAATTATTAAATTAAACCATTTTATAATTTAAAACAGATTCTCCGCGCCCTCCTGTCAATTTACCAGAAGCTCCTGGAAATCTCCCGAAATTGCAAAATATACGAAAAAATCCTTATAATATACGGAAATATATACACAAAAATTTTCATTTTGGGGTGTCATTCAATATGGAAAACGCCAACGAGTGATAAATAAAAACGGCATTAGCCTTGTGTAATATGATGAAAGAAGCTTCTCGCGCCTCAAACTAATGAAGAATTACTTAAGGTCAACAATTCTCAAAGATAGATTGAAACATTTGGTAATTCTTGCTATTGAGCGTGATCTATGTAGGAAACAGAATTATTATGATATACTGTATGACCTTGCTACACGCAAGGCTCGTAAAGTAATTCTGTACGTAGTAAAAATGAATAAAATGCATAGACGAATTTATTTTATAATACGAACTTTTAAATTTCACTTATTATCCGCTTCCCTACCCAAACTTGGCCCCTTGAAATCCGTTTCGCATAGGGCCACACAATTGTAAAGTCTGACCCTGCTATTTAGTGACCTGTAAATATACATAGTAGATTATTTTTCTCTTTCCATGACTTCTTTGTCACAATGGTTAAGTCCTGCTATTTAGTGTTTGTACTAATGCTATAGTCACATAGACAATAACTTCTATACCTTCTAATGTTCTAGTCACAGTAACAATATCTTCTATGTCTTCTAATGCTATAGTCACAGAAACCATAACTTTTATGTCTTCTAATGCTCTAATCACAGAAACAATAACTTTCTATACCTTCTAATGCTCTAGTCACAGTAACAATATCTTCTATGTCTTCTGATGCTCTAGTCACAGTAACAATAACTTCTATACCTTCTAAAGAGAAAGAATAGTTCCAACAAGCCAATACAACAGCACCACTTCCCTCAGATCTCCAACTAAAAACACCCCAGACTGTCCCCCCCCCCCTATTGACGCTCTATGTTGAGTGCTTGGTCCAGTAGCAGACAGTTTCTCTTCCCTTCTGTCTTCCCGTCCAACAGGCCTCGCAATTCTCTTCGCCTGGCAACTCGTGTCTGGCACTTACAAGTCCAGCACCCGCATCGATCGTCTGCCAGAAAGAGTGAAAGACAAAAACTAGAACTGGCAACACATTTGGTGTTTCTATGGTGCTTTTTTTTTCAGTTGCCCCTGTATTTTTGTGTTTAGATTGTTGAGGAGGACTGTCATACGGTGTTTTGGCTTCGCTGATAGATAGCACTGTGGATTTTGTGATGCTTAGACTGAGTAGTGTTGTCATTCAGCAGCTTAGCTTTGTCTACGGTTTTATCAGATCGATAAATCAAAAACATATAAAAAGTTTGAAGACAACTGGCTGATGGGCTTTTAAAGAGAAAACCCGAATGTTCACTAAAATGACACTTTTCCTGACAGTGCGAAGTGAAAAAAAAGCAAAAATATTTTTTTTTCTATCACATTTTGGTCTGTGTATGTGTATTTTCTTTTTTTTTAACCACAAATCTTTCCACTTGATCTAGACAAGCATTGTTTATAAAGGTTTCCAATCTTTCCATTTGATCTAGACAAGCATTGTTTATAAAGGTTTCCAATCTTTCCACCTGATCTATACAAGCATTGTTTATAAAGGTTTCCAATCTTTCCACCTGATCTATACAAGCAATGTTTATAAAGGTTTCCAATCTTTCCACTTGATCTAGTCAAGCATTGTTTATAAAGGTTTCCAATCTTTCCACTTAATCTAGACAAGCATTGTTTATAAGGGTTTCCAATCTTTCCACTTGATCTAGACAAGCATTGTTTATAAAGGTTTCCAATCTTTCCACCTGATCTATACAAGCATTGTTTATAAAGGTTTCCAATCTTTCCACCTGATCTATACAAGCAATGTTTATAAAGGTTTCCAATCTTTCCACTTGATCTAGTCAAGCATTGTTTATAAAGGTTTCCAATCTTTCCACTTAATCTAGACAAGCATTGTTTATAAGGGTTTCCAATCTTTCCACTTGATCTAGACAAGCATTGTTTATAAAGGTTTCCAATCTTTCCACTTGATCTAGACAAGCATTGTTTATAAAGGTTTCCATTCTTTCCACTTGATCTAGACACGCATTGTTTATAAAGGTTTCCAATCTTTCCACTTGATCTAGACAAGCATTGTTTATAAAGGTTTCCAATCTTTCCACTTGATCTAGACAAGCATTGTTTATAAGGGTTTCCAATCTTTCCACTTGATCTAGACAAGCATTGTTTATAAAGGTTTCCAATCTTTCCGTTTTACGCTTTCTCGTGTTGTATGTGTGTCTGTGTGTGTGTGTTTTCCAGTGACCTTGTATCCGAAGAGTTAGTGGTGTATGCTCTCAAGACTTTTTTTTTTTTGTCAGGGATTCTTATAATTTGACCTAATCAGTTTTGTTGGTCATAAGTTTGGTAATTTGTTGACTACCACCCGCTCCCCTGATTTCGCCGCCTGTTATCTCGTCAATGACGTCTGCTTCTTTTATTCCTCCAGATTTCATGTTAGAAGTGATTCGCTCTCTTGTTTTGTTAAGTACATAGATGTTATACAACCGAGTCCCTGCCAAACTAATGTTAGATGTTATACAACCGAGTCCCTGCCAAACTAATGTTAGTGTTTAAAAGACTGGTCTCTAAAGTAGTTTAAAATTTAAATTTAATTTGTTGGCATTAGATTGAGATAAGTAATTAGGGGACTTTACCATCAACATTACATTTAGGTCATTAAGTTAGGGCCTACATTCCTTCACCACCAACATTACTTTTAGATCATTAAGTAGCGGCCTACATTCCTTCACCACCAACATTACATTTAGATAATTAAGTAGCAGCCTACATTCCTTCACCACCAACATTACTTTTAGATCATTAAGTTAGGGCCTACGTTCCTTCAACACCAACATTACATTTAGGTCATTAAGTAGCGGCCTACATTCCTTCACCACCAACATTACTTTTAGATCAGTAAGTAGAGGCCTACATTCCTTCACCACCAACATTACGTTTAGGTCATTATGTAGCGGCCTACATTCCCTTACCACCAACATTACTTTTAGACCATTAAGTAGCGGCCTACATTCCTTCACCACCAACATTACATTTAAATCAATAAGTAGCGGCCTACATTCCTTCACCACCAACATTACGTTTAGGTCATTGAGTGCGGCCTACATTCCTTCACCACCAACATTACTTTTAGGTCATTGAGTAGCGGCCTACATTCCTTCACCACTAACATTACATTTAGGTCATTAAGTAGCGGCCTACATTCCTTCACCACAAACATTACGTTTAGGTCATTAAGTTGCGGCCTACATTCCTTCACCACCAACATTACTTTTAGGTCATTAAATAGCGGCCTACATTCCTTCACCACTAACATTACTTTTAGGTCATTAAGTAGCGGCCTACATTCCTTCACCACCAACATTACTTTTAGGTCATTAAGTAGCGGCCTACATTCCTTCACCACCAACATTACATTGAGATATTTCTGTGACGTCCTGGTCTTGTTGAGTGATCTCTTGAGGCATGTCACCAATAGGAGGAGGTACAAGTGTTTCATTCTTTAGAAGGAATGATGGGCCAGTTTATTGGGACTTGGGCGGTTACATTGGGGAAAGATTTGTTTCATGGGAGGAGCCAATGCAAGGTATTTCACACTCAAGCGCTAAAGAATATTCACATTTTAAAGATGTAGGTGTAGGTCTGGGTATTATCTTTCTGGCATTCCAATTCAAGGATACAACATTTAAAAAAATGTTCAGGTGAAAAAACAAAAAAAATTAAAACGATCCCTGATTGGTTTCCAACTCGCGTGAAATAAAATCGTTGGATTCTAGAACACGATTGAAGTCAGACATACTGAAACTAAACAAACATTTGGTTAGCGCCCTATCTATTGTATTTTCTTCACGGGCGACGCCCTTTACAATTTTTGTAGTATATTGCTTAGTTCTCATTCCTAAAACAATGCTTTCTCGTTTCAAATATCTAAATTATGAATAGCCCTTGGAAGTGTTCTAACACAAACTGCGGTATTCAATGATGTTTCCAAACTTGATCGTTCTTTTCAATAATACATGTTGTTTCTCAGGAATTAGATGTCAGGTAGCTGTTTCTCAGGAATTAGTTGTCAGATAGTTGTTTCTCAGGAATTAGATGTCAGGCAGCTGTTTCTCAGGAATTAGTTGTCAGGTAGCTGTTTCTCAGGAATTAGATGTCAGGTAGCTGTTTCTCAGGAATTAGATGTCAGGTAGCTGTTTCTCAGGAAATAGATGTCAGGCAGCTGTTTCTCAGGAATTAGTTGTCAGATAGTTGTTTCTCAGGAATTAGATGTCAGATAGTTGTTTCTCAGGAATTAGATGTCAGATAGTTGTTTCTCAGGAATTAGATGTCAGATAGCTGTTTCTCAGGAATTAGATGTCAGATAGCTGTTTCTCAGCATTTAGATGTCAGATAGTTGTTTCTCAGGAATTAGATGTCAGATAGCTGTTTCTCAGGAATTAGATGTCAGATAGTTGTTTCTCAGGAATTAGATGTCAGATAGCTGTTTCTCGGGAATTAGATGTCATGCAATTGTTTCTCAGAAGTTACATGTCAGTTGTTTCTCAGGAATAACACATACCTTCTGGAATGTTCTCTATTCCAGTTACTGTTTACATTGTTTTTTCCTCTGAACTATTTTAGCTTTACTGTAAATGTAGAAATGTAAAGAAATGTACACTAACTGTTTGACGTGACAAGTTCTACTACGTGAACTTTATATGTGGATAGGTCACACAAAAAAAGTCTCTAATGCAGACTTTTGTATGGCTCTAAGACCTGGCTGCTCTATAGGAGACATCTAACGCTCCTCGCACATTTCCATCTATGCTGCCTTCTCTTCCTAATGGGCAAATAGAGAGAACAAGGAAGTTTATGATATAAAGTGAAGAATAATGTCAAAAAGTAGAGAGAAATAATGGAGTCTTTAAAGTAGAGAAAAGAATGGAGTCTTTAAAGTAGAGAAAAGAATGGAGTCTTTAAAGTAGAGAAAAAAATGGAGTCTTTAAAGTAGAGAAAAGAATGGAGTCTTTAAAGTAGAGAAAAAAAAATGGAGTTTTTAAAGTAAAGAAAAGAATGGAGTCTTTAAAGTAGAGAAAAGAATGGAGTCTTTAAAGTAGAGAAAAGAATGAAGTCTTTAAAGTAGAGAAAAAAAATGGAGTTTTTAAAGTAAAGAAAAGAATGGAGTCTTTAAAGTAGAGAGAAGACTGGAGTCTATGAAATAGAGAGAAGACTGAAGTCTATGAAATAGAGAGAAGACTGAAGTCTATATAGTAGAGAAAAGAATGGAGTCTATGAAGTAGAGAGAAGGCTGAAGTCTATGAAATAGAGAGAAGACTGAAGTCTATATAGTAGAGAAAAGAATGGAGTCTATGAAATAGAGAGAAGACTGAAGTCTATATAGTAGAGAAAAGAATGGAGTCTATGAAACAGAGAGAAGACTGGAGTCTATGACACTCTATGAAATAGAGAAAAAGAGATCTACGATGTAGAGCATTTTGGAGAGAATCAATGAACTGTTATAACATCACATTTAGTGAAACAGAGACATCAGTGAGAAATCAATACACCAGCAGAACCCTGCCTTACAGTGAATAGATAGTGAAATCAAGTGGCCCACACTTTGGCTAGGCGTTCAAAGCATTGATTCAAACCACCACCGAGCCACAATGGAGAGAGTGCTTTGTTAGCGAGTTGAATCTTGGCTCGCCCTATCTCTCTCTCTCTCTCTCGCCTCTGGGCTCATCTCCTGACTTCATGAAATAAACATCTGCAACATTAGCACCGGCTCGTTGAGTGGCAGATTTATAGGCTAGATCTATTTTTAGCTGGAGACAGCGTCAAAATGCATGGACTCTACAGATCTCTTTGTCAGAACCTAACACTTCCAGATTGATGTCATGTGTGTCACAGACCAAAAGCTTGCTGACTGTGTCACTCAATTTTATCACAACATATATTTATTTCTAGGTTCCATTTTACCCCACCCCCCAACCCCCACCCTCTTCTCGCTGGATTTACTCTACCATATGGGCAACCACGTTCTCATGTTCCTAGGCTGATCTCCCCTTCTCTTAGTCCGAGTGTCAAACCACATTTGCCCATCTGGACCAACCTCCATTATTTTATTCTCATGTCCAGTCTGTCAACCTTGTTTATTTTATTCCTAGCGCGAGACGATCTGGACTCCTTTCATCTTGCGAGGCTGCCAGACTGTCCCTACCGTTTATCTAGATCCTGAGCGCAAGTCACGCTTGAACTCTAGCAAGGTGTTCTTAATACCTCATTGGCAATTAAGTGGGGAGCGCTAATCTTGACCAGATGTCACATTATCTATCTTGACCTATCACGTGATCTATCACATGCTGTCCTTCCCAATCCTGTTTCCGGCCAAGCTATATATAAGGCTTAAACTTCTCCAATCGCGAGCAGTCGCCACATTTTATTAATAATCATAATCAATGCATTCGCTTAACCAGGATTATTTTTGGGGGGATGGGGGGAGAACTCGAATAGTGCGGAGTAAGAAATGTTCAATGTTTACACAACTTTTATTTAAGTCAGAACTTCATGAAACCTGGAGACCGTGGGGTGAGAGGAGGAACTTAAACGCTGTTCTAAACAAACAAAAAAAAAACAACGGCTGTAACGATTTTCTTACAAATTTAACAGTTGATGTATATCTCAGAAAATATACTAGCTCGTTGGCCACACGGGGAAAATTTTAGATTAAATGTTATAATTTTTCACAGTAAAAAAAAAAAAAGAAATTTAAATTTGGCTATAAATTTGAGGAAAAAAAATATGGCGAAAATAGTTGTAGTGTACCGATAACTGAGTTGTTAATAAATTTAA
Source organism: Biomphalaria glabrata (assembly GCF_947242115.1). NCBI lineage: Eukaryota > Metazoa > Mollusca > Gastropoda > Planorbidae > Biomphalaria > Biomphalaria glabrata. Next base: position 23,127,196 of record NC_074716.1, read on the forward strand.
AGTTACTTTAAGTTTATTGATAGATTATCATGAATCCTCTTTAGGTAAAAAGGGGGGCTCGTAATTTATTTTGTATCAGTGTTAAACCCTAGAACCCTACTGATGTTATGTATTTCGGTAAAATATTATACCATTGATTGTTGTTTATGTACTGCAAGTTCTGAAGTTTTGCCTGTTGTGATGATATTGTGATGAGATCGATATTTAAGTTGTAATCTATAGTTGTGTCTACATTTAGTTGTAGACAACTAAGCTTTTCAGATAGCAAGAAAGTACTAGACTACCAGCAGGTGCTACAGACTACCAGATGCCGCAAGAGACTACCAGAGGCTAGGGCCGGTCTTAGGCTATTGCAACCAATGCGGCCGCAGTGGGCCCCGCGCTTTCATAGGTCCCGCGCGATGCGAATTCTAGGTGTAAATTATTATATTAAAACATTTTGACTTAATGTCAGCTTGCGCTCCCAGAGCTAGTTTTATATGTATTGTAACTCTCTAAGGCAGGCACTCAACGAAAGACAGGTCGGCAACAGTAAACGATGTATTTATTTATTATAACTAGTATAAGCATCAACAAATAGTAATAATTACTAGTTAGACTTAGACGTCTGCTATAAAGTCACAGAGAGTAATATGTCTTAAGTTCTAAGAGTCCTACTTCATACCAGAACACAGAACAGACCACCGACACACTTCCCAGTGTCGCTCCAGGTCTCCCACACAGTTTCCTAGTATCACACAGGACAGCAATCAGCACCAGACTGTTCAGACTCCCATGACTTCTAGCCGGCTCACAACAATCCTTCTTCCTGTCTCAATATGTCTTTCACTAGTCGTGTTCAGTAGTGCTCAGATGCGCACCATTAGTGTAGCGCGGGAGAGGGGTTACAACATTGCCCCCTTCTCAGATCTGTTCGTTGAACAGATTCAGGTGCCCTACAGAGTGGTGGACGTTGGTCAGTGCAGGTGGAGGTCGGTCTGTTGGAGCTACAGACGGCAGGGAGCGTGTTCCCCACAAAGTCATCCACACTGCTCTCTGCTGGTGCCGCTTTCTCCTTCTCCAGTTGATCTGCCTTTGGTTAACGGGGCGTCGTTTTCGTTGTCTGGCGTTTCTCTCAGTCAGCACCGACGGCAGCTTCATGGCAGTAAGAGAGGCAGTGGATGTCATGGCGGTGGTCATCAAGACCATTGGTCTTACACATTGCTCCAGCATGCTTTCTTGATGCACCGTAGGCCCCCAGGAGGCCAGGTTGTCAAACACGGCATAATCTTTAAGCGTGACCGAAAGACATGTCTGTGGGGCACGTGGGCAACGTCCTATGTGCACAAGTTCATCAGCTGTAGGGTTCTTCTGACCACCTTCAAGGCCTCTCTCGCTGGTGAAAACAGAAGTATCGAAGTCCACTGGTTTCAGACTATGTTGATGGGTTTCTTGACATTTGCACTCCCTTCGTGAAGCACCGCATGTACAGTTTTTGCTTACCGCCTGAATGCAACAATCAAAATTCAAGTTCCCCTCGTAGGTAGATCGACAGGGGTACTTAAGGTCCAAAGTGACAGGCTCTAACGCAGGCTCAAAGTTGTTCCGCTCTGTCCGGGTCGTTGTGGCACTCAAAGCTGGTACAGCAAAAGTTTCAGTCGCGTAGCAGACTTCTTCTATTGCTTCAACTGTCTCTTTCTGTTCATCTGCGTTTTTCTTGTTAACATTGACGCATTCTTTGTAACTATCAGTACAGCCACAGTCTTGAATGAGTAACGGTTCATTGTTGTTGAATGATGGACTCCTCTCTCTTACTGGATTGATCTGGCCTTGCACGTTACGTATCAGTTTGTCCATAGAATGATTCATCGAATCCTGGAAAGTACAAAGTTCACATAACCAGTTTTGCATGGTGTTCAGCACCTCACCAATATCTGGTTCTATCTCAAACAGGTATGTTTCCGGATCCTCCCCTTCATCAACAAGGGCCTGCCAAAGACTGGCTCTCATTTTTTCTTTGTCACAGAAGATTCTCAGCTCCTCTTTTAACTGTTTACAGCTAAGTTCATCTAGCTTCCTAAGCGTTGTCATTCTTATCCTTTTGTTGAGCTGCATAAATCCCACTTCTGACACCAGTTGTTGTAACTCTCTAAGGCAGGCACTCAACGAAAGACAGGTCGGCAACAGTAAACGATGTATTATAACTAGTATAAGCATCAACAAATAGTAATAATTACTAGTTAGACTTAGACATCTGCTATAAAGTCACAGGGAGTAATATGTCTTAAGTTCTAATAGTCCTACTTCATACCAGAACACAGAACAGACCACCCACACTTCCCAGTGTCGCTCCAGGTCTCCCACACAGTTTCCTAGTATCACACAAGACAGCACTCAGCACCAGACTGTTCAGACTCCCATGACTTTTAGCCGGCTCACAACAGTCCTTCATCCTGTCTCAATATGTCTTTCACTAGTCGTGTTCAGTAGTGCTCAGATGCGCACCATTAGTGTAGCGCGGGAGCGGGGTTACAATAGTATTTTTGTTGTATAGGTTAGATCTATTTTTGTATATTTTATTTTTATAGGTTAGTGTCAGATTTTATAATTGTACTTCCGCATATTTATATAGGTTAGTGCTGGATAGTATAAAAAGGGATGTACTACATGCTGTCTTAAAACAGTTCAGTGTACAGTTGACTAGTGGTCAGTATAGTATGTCTGTGTGACAGCCGAAGATCTTTGTGGTCTGTTGTCTAATTATTTTATTATTCTGTACCTGGGACGGCCTGTAAGTTTGTAACTATTTTATTTTTTTACTAGATCTATGTCACTATGTGTTAGGTAGTTATTTTATTTTCTACTTGGACTATTTGTCCAAGTTGGCAACAGGCTGTATTAAAGATGGCGGCGTCCATCAGTCCTAATATAATATAATATAATATAGTATTGCATTTATGTTTTGCAGGCTATTATTACTGCTGTGTTACTGATGAATATTACTGCTGAAATACATGCTGCTGTATCTAATATTGCTGCTATAATATTGCTGTTGTAGATCTATTCTAATTCTAGGGAATCTAGTGTTTTCTAAAGTTGTTCTGCTATAAACAGCTATTGATAGAACTAGTATAGTTATTGTTGCTGTAGATCTAGACTCCAATCAGGAAGTTTTGAGATTGGCCAATATGAACAGCATGTATGCTCTCCTGACACAAAGAAGATTACGCTGGCTCGGACATGTCACCCGCATGCCAGATGGTAGAATCCCGAAAGATATCTTATATGCTGAGCTTGTGGAAGGAGTCAGACCCAAGGGCCGCCCAAGACTAACATATAGAGATGTCTGCAAGCGAGACATGAGAGCCTCAGGCATCAGTGAAAGTATGTGGGAAAACATAGCCAAAGACCGGAGTGCATGGAGACAGACTGTGCGTGCTGGGACAACCCTTGCTGAGAACAAAAGAATTGAAGCGGCTTTAATCAAGAGGGAAAAAAAGAAAGCTGCCCTGTCTGCTAGCCCTAAATCAGAGGCATACACATGTACAAATTGTGGCAAAGTCTGCCGTTCTAGAATTGGCTTGATTAGCCACACCAGATTCTGCCCCGTCTCAAGATTAAGCCAAAACCAGTGACTCACTTGGGCGCATCCATTGCCTTTCGAGACAAAAAGGAGCCATATAAGATCTAGACTAGTACTGACTAGTGTTATTTTGTTTCTTTATTATCGCCTTAGTAAACTTAGTTATAGGCTTAGTGGTTTAGTTATAGTCTGTTTCTTGCTTTAGCTAGTTAGTAATTAGTTTAGTCTAGTTAGTAAGGTACTAAGACTAAAGTGTTCTTGTTTTAGTGTTAGAGTTATGGGTTGGTTATAGGTAGAATATTGTAGATCTAGACTAGTTTAGTGTGGTGTGTTTGTGTAGATCTAGGTCTAGCATAGTAGTTGTCTTGTAGTGATTTAGTTCTCATTAGTTAGATAGTTGTTTTGATCAGTTTATGTTAGATAGTTGGTTTGGTTAGTTTGTTGGTGTTTGTAGTGGCGTAGATTTAGAGGGTTTTAGTTAGTTGCTGAGTTCAGTTGTAGTGTTAGTGTATATATTATTTTTTTATTATTGATTTATTTTTGTATGAAAATAAAGTTTCTTTTTGTTTTATTTATCGTTAACTAAAGTTTGTTATCTTGTTTTCATTTAGTTGAGTTAGTATAGTTAGTTGTCTGGTTACTTAGGTGACTCTAGCCCCTTGGTCACCATACCGAGGTGCACAGATTTAGCCCATCCAGTAGCGCAAACATCTTCCTACTGTTGGTAAATTTTAAAGTTGAGCAGCGAATAGGTCCTCCCACTAGCGCCTGCCTGACCTGCTCACATTAATATTAAAGGCTTCTTGGAATTCTCCTGAAATTATCAAATGTAAGAAAAAGTCATGAAAATCTCCTGAAATTATTAAAACCTTCTAAAAACTGATGAAAATCTCCTTAAAACAGACAAAATTGTCATTTCGGGGTGTCATTCAATATGGAAAACGCCAATCCCACTCGCGATAAAAAACAAAACAAAACGGCATTGTCAGCTTTCATTTAATAAAACTGTAATAATAAGCCGAATTTTAACCAAAAACAAGAAGTTTTAATACTCAATTTACTTTAATAGTCTACTTTGACCTCTTAGAAAAAAAGCGATATTTTGCTAGTCGATAGTAAATCGAAAAGGCAGATCTGAATGTTTATCGGCTTTTTGTTGGAAAACTACTATCTACCGTAGATGGCTCGTAAAGTTAATTTTTGACAGTGATTTTGTACTTGGTAAACTATAAATAAAATGCAAAGACGAATTTATTTTCTAATACAAAATCTTAATTTTCACTTATTTATCCTTATCATAACCCAAATTAGGCCCCGCAAAATTCGTTTCGCATAGGGCCCCGCAACCTATAGGACCGGCCCTGCCAGAGACCGCTAGAGACTACCAGAGGCCGCAAGAGACTACCAGAAGGTGCTACACATTATGAGAACTTACTACATCTGCCTGAACCTGTTGTATTTGGTTGAAAGACATTGTACTTAGCTGAATTCTGTTGCACGTGTCAAGGTTGTGATGTCAAGAGAGACTAAATGACCACACAGAGCACTAAACCAACCAGTCACCAGTCCTGTTGACAAGCCTGTTGACTTCTGATGGAGAAATTCAGTAGCTGTGATATTTAGCCTGTTTAGAGTTAAGATGTATTTTCTTGTCTTGTATAAATTCACATTGCAGTGAAGCGAGACTCCTCCTATTTGTAGTGTACTTGTCTTGTATAAATTCACATTGCAGTGAAGCAAGACTCCTCCTATTTGTAGTGTACTTGTCTTGTATAAATTCACATTGCAGTGAAGCAAGACTCCTCCTATTTGTAGTGTACTTGTCTTGTATAAATTCACATTGCAGTGAAGCGAGACTCCTCCTATTTGTAGTGTACTTGTCTTGTATAAATTCACATTGCAGTGAAGCAAGACTCCTCCTATTTGTAGTGTACTTGTCTTGTATAAATTCACATTGCAGTGAAGCAAGACTCCTCCTATTTGTAGTGTACTTGTCTTGTATAAATTCACATTGCAGTGAAGCAAGACTCCTATTTGTAGTGTACTTTGGTACTTCATCACTTTAATGAAATTAAATTGTGTGCTTTTTTTTTCCCCAACCCTAGTTGATTATTAATGTTACAGAGAAATTTGATGACATTGTAAACTTGGGAGTGTATTTGGAAATGTAGAAATGTTAACTTAGTGACGATGTTAACTTAGTGACGATGTTAACTTAGTGACGATGTTAACTTGCTTTTTTTTTTATGTTTGATACTGTCATTTTTTTTTTAAATTTAGTTTAAGACTAATGCCTTGTGCGTCATGTTTTCCTCACAAGGGCATTTTTAAGGTGGGGTGTGTGACATAATGGGGAAATAACGTTTTTTTAGTAATTTTGATTATAGAAGTGATTCCCCGTATGTAGTTTATATAAGGGCATGTAGACCGTGTTTAGTTGCCACTTGCTCCTGAGTTACCAGCTTAACCACTGGACCTGTGTTGTGAACTTGCTCCTGAGTTACCAGCTTAACCACTGGACCTGTGTTGTGAACTTGCTACTGAGTTACCAGCTTAACCACTGGACCTGTGTTGTGAACTGTATATATCTTTTTACTATCAGTTAGTGGTCGTGTGTCTTGGGGTACTCATGAGAAGTGTGCCCTGCTCTAGAGATCTTTGGGCTAAGTATATCTTTAGTCATTGTAGTATTTTATTTAATTTATTAATTAGTAGATATAGCCTCAAATGATTTCCAGGCAGTATGTTTAACCCTGATGTTCTGCATCCTGGGGTACTCCCAAACGTGACATTTTTGTAGCCTTGTCTCTGAGGGATTCAACCTGTATTGAATCATCAGATGGGCTTTACCAAACGGATGGCTATAGGTGGGATTCTATGAAGCTTGTAGGCTCATATATTTCCCTGAAGCTTATAGTACATCATGACCCTTTTTTTTTGGCTAAAAGTGGCTGTGTCGGCCAAAAAGCCTGTAACCCCAGAGTGGCCAAAAGTGGTCGTGTTTGGACCTGAGGCCTGTGACCTTTAATTTTTCTACACTGATGTGTGATTTCCAGAATGTGACGATAGTGTATATATTATATGACTTGGGCGGTGTACCATACAATTTTCGAGTGTATTTTGTATTGAGAAGGCCAGCGAGTTGATGGCTATTTATTTATATAGAAACTTGTAACATATGACTGGTGTATCATACTATTTTTGTATGTGTATCTTTTGTTGTTGTGTTGAGACGGCCTGTGAGTTGATGGGCATTTAATTACACATTTATTTTACTCATGTAAATAAACTTTGTATATATGTTACCTGCGACTTTGTTAAGTCTTGTGTTGCATACATTAGTTTAATTGTGTACCTAGAGGTTATACCTAATAACCTCTAGAGGTTATACCTAATAACCTAGGCAGTACAAGTAGGGAACAATGTACCTCTGGACGAACGTGCCAGCACACCTTTAACACTGATCTGTTGACCTAAAGTACCTAAACCTAGCTATCAGTCTCATGGGAGCTCGTTATTAACAATAAAATCGCACTACCTTTAGCTATACCCGCTAATAGGTAATGTCAACTGATCATATAGGTTCATGAATCGTCAATAGGTCACAGGGTCAAAAACTGACGTGAAAAACTTTGCAGGGCCATTATGTTTTTCTAGTTAGGAAATTAGTATTTAATAACAATTAAACAATTAGTTTTATAGATATTAAGTTTTTTAAAAATTATTATTGTAGTTTGTGTTCATTAGTTATTCTGACAGCAATTTTTAAGCCGCTCATAAGAATATGAAGCTACAGACATTACACAAAGCCTTTGAGCAAGGAATATTAAATTTGTAAAAACTTTCTACAATTTCACTATCAGAAAAAAAATAGTATTACTTAAGTAAATAAAGTATGCTACAATAGAACTTGCTTTCCTAGAACTATCAACTTTTTGAAAAAGGTTTTGCTGGTATAATAAAACTTTTCGGCGATTAGTTTTCTTTAGTCATTTATCACATTTATCACGAAGGCATTCATGTTTTGTTTTTTTCATATGAGACTCAGAGGTTTGTGTTCAAAATATAAAGCGGGCACGACATGGCCTTAAGTGTGCCGATGGGCCAAAAAACTCAAAATATAAAACCGTTAATTCCACATCTTGTAATCTTTCAAAACATAAGAGTGGTTATTTGTTTTGTTTTTCGGTAATCAAGAGTTCAAAATATTTCACAAACATTCACAAAGAAAAAAAGATGAAAACAAATCACAACTCAACAGTCGTATTTAAAAACAAAATACAATTAAAAGTACATTTACTAGTTGACTGCGCATGTGTCAATTACATTTCAATAGACGCAACCAGCTGTAAAACATAAACATTACAATGCACACCAACTCGTAGTAAAAATCTGAATTTTTACAGTATCATGATCTACTAATACAAACAAAAATAAACTTTCTGCGACCGGAATTGGTCCACGGTCCGTAGTTTGCCTATCACTGCACCAAACGAAAAAATCTAGTTGATAAAAAAAATTTGGCCATATAGAATTAGAATACACAATTACGATTGGTTGAAGAGAGAAATAATGGAAGTAAACAATACCATGAATCGTTGACATTCTATTGGAAATAAGACTCCAGCAGACCTAAACACCCTCTGACATGTCACACATAGTAAAAACAATCAATTGCATGGCGCTTAAACACACACACATAAAATCATTTACTCACCCAGACACACAGATACAGATAGAGTGAGAGAGAAAGATATATATATATAGAGAGAGATATCTACTGGCCTAACAAGATCTCAAATGAGAAACTGTGGCTAAGGACAAAGCAGGTCTTTAGCAATCCTGCATCCAACATTACAAAGCAAGATGAAACTCACATGGCATACACACATAAACAGTTTCTCAAATGACAAAAAATGTGCTAGAAACAAGATTACAAATAGAGAAACAAACTCAGATGCAGCTCCCGAAAGGTCCACTAATGGGTCATCAGTTTGGTAACTAATGTTGGTAAAAAGTATCAGAAGCTATGATCTACAAATAATGAACAATATAAATCCTGCCTCCAGCCATACAAGATAGACGTATGCTGGGTGAAAATGTTTGGTTCTCTTGTTTGGCAGGTTGACTTCATCAAGATAATTTTTGTATAACTTTATTTTGAGAAATAGCTAAACAGTATACAATATAATACAATCAAAAATCCTATACCGTTCCTAATATAACGTCCCCTTTTCTTTTACTTTTAATAGTACCTTGTAATTTAAATTATGTATTTCTATAAAACAAATTGGCTTGCAATGTAATTTAAAAATCAGAATGGTTCGCTTTTATATATATAAAAAATTGCCATTACACATAAACATTGAAAGCTCTGAAATAAAAAAAAATTTGATTGTCAATATCGTCTCTAAATTTTGAGATCAAACAAGACAGACGGACAAACAGAAAGACCCTTTCGAAGCCTGCTAAAAAATGAATGCTTGTACATGAACGAAGACTGTGAAGAGTTCAAGAAAGTATCTGGTAAAAAGTTTTCCATTTTTTAAGCTCATCAAAAGCTAACAAACTTTTAATTGCGGAAATGACTTTTATTTAAAGAATGGCAACCAAACAAAATTGAAAGAATAATTATTATTTAATAATAATAATAATTTAATTTATACAGAGCATTATGTAATCATAATGAGGGTCAACAAAACAGACATAGAGTTAAAAAGACAAACTTATATTTAAAAAAATGTAAATCCGATATATGTATATTGTCATGGAACGAATTCACATACGTACTTCTGTAAGAAGCTACAAGGTACATCATTAGCGCCATATACAGTATCGTACACAACACAGTCCTCTGCGCTATTTGCAGGCGTTGGCGTACCCACGCTGAATATAGCCATTTGCGTTTGAGAAAGAAGAGTTCCATCTGACCAGACAAAGTTTCCTTCCTTGACAATATCGTCCAGACCTATGTACACGAATCTATCATTTTTCATAAGCGCTTTTAATATATTAATTCTTTCTGGGGTTTTCACTGTCATTAATAATCCGTTTTTCTGCTTGCATATACTTGTGGCAGTTGTGTAGTTGAAAGTAGTCATGGACACGAAGGCACATAGTCTTGTGTTATTGATAGCCACCTCATTGAAGCCACGGTCAGTCGGGCAGTAGAAGACACCTGTAGAGTACAAGTAGTTAAGAAAGGAAAACGTCACATTGTTTCTCCATAGGCCACGTCCCAGAAAACAGGAAGAATCCCTTGTGTCGTACAGGAAAGCTTCACACTCGGGACTTGAACTGAGACACCATTTTGCACACTCAACTATCGACCTACTATTGTTGCTGGAAGTCATGGGGTACATTGCAATGTCTCTCTGAATCACGCGAGTAAACTGTCTGAAAGATGTTGTACTCTGAAGCAGACAGAAACTGACTGTGAAGTAAATGGAACAAATTAAGAAGCTCATTGCAAAAAGAACATCTATAGAACAAACTTGTCGACTGTGGTGCAGTTTTTCTCACTTCTTTTTGTATACTATCTGAGACACTGAATAACACATCTACAAAGTTCCTTATATTTTACCCAAGAACACGCACAAAGCATTAAAGCAAAGAAATGTCTACGATGTTAATTTAAATCTGCACAGTGAAATATATAATAACACTATTGAAATGTTAACCAGTTGATCGTGTCTGAATAGACACAAAACAATACAGTCAGAGATTACAACAGTGTAAACATTTGTTTTATTTGGTAACACTCCGAGCTACTGCAAGTCAAACACTCGTCTCTCTGGCCATGAACACAATGACTTGGGAAAATTGTTAGAAAATCTCATCGAGGGATCTCAAATGTTCAGAAATAGAGTCCTACTTTTCTCAAGTAATAATGTGTAAAATTAATATGAGGATAGGGACATGTTACATTTATACACACCCTTTAAATACAACAACATATAGAGCTTGATATTCTACTTGTCAAACATCCTGTCACACTGGAGCTTAAAGAGCTTTAGCTCTTAATCGATCCGTGATTATTACCTATGCAGAAACGCTTGTATAATCAACCACATGCGGACTTCAAAAGATTGCAAAACGCATACCCACACAAACACACACACACAGAGAGAGAGAGAGAGAGAGAGAGAGAGAGAGAGAAACCCTACACCACAATCGTAAAAATGGTAATAACCCAAACACATTTTGATGGTGAATCGTTAATCAAAATTAAGAAAATGTCAAGAATGTTTTAGAGCATGTAAAACAAGAAAATCTTATAAAAATACTTTAAAAACAAAAACAAAGCTTATATTCAGTGTAATAGTATCAGTTAGTTTGGATCAGTCATGTATTTGTAGTAGATTTAGACTAGTAAGAATAAATCAGCGTGATTATTGATATTTTTACAAAGCTTATTTCAACTCACCCTATCTGTCTGGTTAAAAAGTTTGTACACAAATAGTTGATTAACTATTGGTAATTTTTTGTTAAGTGGTGGTATAAGCTGAATTAGTCCCCTTTAGGTCGTCGTCTGAGTCTCAGTGAACACAATATGAAAAATAGGACGAGACTACAGAAACAAAAGATAACTTTACATTCTTCCATGCTCATAGGCTCTCCACTAGCAATGTTACCAATTGTTTTTATTTAGTGCTTTTAGGTTTCTCAATACATATGATCATATGACTTTTCTGGACCAGTTGGAAAGGGAGGGGGGTGTAAAGAAAGGTGTATCTGGGTGATCACTTTTTAGCTGTATTTATTTTGAAAAAGTTGAACGATCTGAAATCGAACACGAGAGCTAAAACCTTCTAAGCCAAAGACACTAACCTTGTCTGCCAGCGTGAACAAGTGTTGACCTCATCAATGGATAAGCTCTCTATCTATTTCTTACACTTTAAACAAAAAGTTGCACACCACTCTTATATTAAACACATTTGGTTATTAATAAGCTCGGCTTTAAAAATAACCACAGCCAGACAATCGAAAGTAATGAACATACATCTATATATAAATTTATTTAGTATCCATAAGGAAATGTCTTACAGGTTGTGCATTATACATACTAAAATATCCCCACAATAGCACACCAGTCTTTCTCAAACGTTACATTTGAAAGGTTCATATCAGATTGTATTGAATGATTTGATCGCCAGGAAAACAAAAGAGTTTTTATGTCTGTTTCTTTTTATGATTGGTGTCTTTTATACCCTTATGGATGGTAAAATATTAAATTTTGTCTTAAAAAGTCATTATTCTTTAAAATATTTTAGCTTTCTTATACCTGTTTCTTTCAGAATTATGTAAAAATGAATTCAATTTTTTTTTATTCTATGATTACAATTATTGTTAATTTATATTATATAGATATTCAACTAATTTTGTTCACAAACTATGATTTCTCCATAAAAATAGGACCGCCCTCTCACTTAAAATCTAGAGTGGGGAGGGCAGTAAAAGCCATCGCCCCCACCTCCACTTCACCGAATCGGCTAAGATACCAGAATTGTTGCGACATAATATAAAAACTATATAATAATTCAACTAATTTTGAGAACGATATAATATATATAAATCGGTTAAAATATCAATAAAAATATAAATATATCAATATTTTTATTAATTATATAGATATTTAATTGATTCTGTTAACAAGCTGTGATTTTTTCAAATAAATTGGACCGCCCTGAATCCGCCAGTGTTCGAGAGACATTTCAGACAAACAGAAAATATAGTTTTTTTCTTGGCAGTTAGTAAAGTCGTTGTTGTTTTTTATATTATAGTTATTGATAAGTCGACATTCATTTGTCTAGTTGACTTTGTTTTGTTATGGTGTCTGAAATTTAGGCACCGGTAATTTAGGCACCAGCAAATTTAGTCACCCGGAAATTTACGCACCGGTAAGTTAGGCGCTTTCGACAAAGTGGAAAATTAGGCGCCGGAAAATAAGGCAAGTTTTTAATAGCAACTTTAATTTTAAACGTAATTTTTTTATTGATTCATTGATGCCTTAGGCTATGGGATATTGGAGGCGCGGTGGCTGAGGGGTTAAGCGCTCGGCTTCTGAACCTGAGGTGCTGGGATTTTAAATTTCGGGATTTTTAAGACGTCCCTGAGTCCACCCAACTCTAATGGGTACCTGACTTTAGTTGGGGAAAGTAAAGGCGGTTGGTCGATGTGCTGGCTACATGACACCCTGCTCGTTAACCGTTGGCCATATAGAAACAGATGACATTAAGGATTAACATCATCTGCCCCATAGATATAAGGTCTAAAAGGGAAACTTTACTTTTTTTTTTACTATGGGCTATTGATAACGTTTAAAAACATAGCAACTATAAAGATTTTATCTGTATTTTTAGAATACGAAAGAAAAGCTGAAGAAAACGGAAAACAAAAGGACAATCATGAGAATGCAGAGAAAAAATGGCTCCGGATAAGGAGTCGTTACATAATACAGACATCCCTGCATTCAGGGGAGGGGAGGTAGAGATGATTCCCCGCTTATCTCTTCACCTCCACTTCCAGCCCCTAAGGTTACACTAAGTTTATCTCCCCTTCCTGGTGTACATAGTTGCTACAAAAAAAACAACAAAACTATTAGCTACCATTACATGATTAACTAATTGGTTTTTTTTTTTATTGATTCATATCAAGAGCTTGTATGCAAATTTGAAGACCAGTGGAGTAGTAGAAGTGGTCAAAAATTGATTACGAAAATCCAAACATACAAGAAAGATGCAGAGGTAATCTAAGTGTTGTAGGAAGACACAAAGTACAGTCATTCGACAGGAGACCTACTTCTATTACAGTGGATATAAAACAAGACTTATTCAAATCGATACTTCTAATACGAAGCTATTTTAAATTAGAAAAGTGAACATCATGAAGGGAGAGAAGAAACTTTGTAAAGACAGTTTGTAACAGTATTGTGGTTGCTAAGCATTGAACACTGCCTACCGTACCGGATCTTGTTTTCTTTATGACCCAGCTGTTTGTAACTCAGACCTCACCGTAACACCCTCGTGGAAGAATTAATTAGCATAGATTAATTTGTTAATTTAATATAGTATGACAAACACTGCCAATAAAGTTTCTTTGGTCCATCTTCATTGCCTACACTTTCCAGATAGATGAAAGTCTTTGATTGAGCTATCTAAGGGATACAACCGAGAATATATTTAACATTTAAATTGCGTTGAACTTTTTTCGGCGGGAAGTTTTCTCCTTAAGACATCGGTCCCTGGCCTGAGAATTTCCATCAAACTTCAGATAATAGGTGAACGTTCCTGTTTGCTTGTCCATCTTATGGCGGCAAAGTCAACTGAAATATAAATATCATTATATAATTATTATTACTGCTTTTGTTATTATTAAATTATTTTTAAGGTTCTACGGCCGCAGCAGATGTTTGGAAATAAAGAGATGCACCATTGTTTTGTTTATAACGAGGATTAAATCGTTGAGGACTAGGACTTCACTTGGCATGTCAGGATTAAATCGTTGAGGACTAGGACTTCACTTGGCATGTCAGGATTAAATAGTTGAGGACTAGGACTTCACTTGGCATGTCAGGATTAAATAGTTGAGGACTAAGACTTCACTTGGCATGTCAGTATTAAATAGTTGAGGACTAGAACTTCACTTGGCATGCCAGGATTAAATAGTTGAGGACTAGGACTTCAGTTGGCATGTCAGGATTAAATAGTTGAGGACTAGGACTTCACTTGGCATGTCAGGATTAAATAGTTGAGGACTAGGACTTCACTTGGCATGTCAGGATTAAATCGTTGAGGACTAGGACTTCACTTGGCATGTCAGGATTAAATAGTTGAGGACTAGGACTTCACTTGGCATGTCAGGATTAAATCGTTGAGGACTAGGACTTCACTTGGCATGTCAGGATTAAATAGTTGAGGACTAGGACTTCACTTGGCATGTCAGGATTAAATTGTTGAGGACTAGGACTTCACTTGGCATGTCAGGATTAAATTGTTGAGGACTAGAACTTCACTTGGCATGTCAGGATGAAATGGAAGTCAAACTTAACAGAGCTACTTCTAAAATAAACTCACCAATGCTTAATCATTACTAAGTGAAACAAAACTTAATTTTGATTTTTATTATTCTATTCGATAATCCAGATCAAATTTTTGTTACCGACGTGAGAATAAAATTCCAAAAAAACCCCCCAAGAAAGCGAAGAAAACAAAATGACTGAACCGTGAAGACATGTCTAATGTGAGCCAGTGTTTTGCACAAAAGAAATGTCACCGCCACTAGCTCATATATTAGTTTAGCGTCTGTTCTTTGATGTCGAAATAATTCAATGGATAATTACATATGTACTTCCGGGATATTTAACTAGCTGAGGTCATTTTCATTTCAGATCAATACTTAAATTAGCTAAATATTTTCACTAATTTAATATTTTTCACTCAAAGTGTTTATAGCGAAAGTAAATATAACAAGCTACAATAGACTTTGATAATGTGAGACTACAAAATTCTGTTTCAAAACGATAAACTATTTCTTTGATTTAGAACAGTAGACTTCAAAAACATTTCATTACAAGTAGATTTTTACCAATTCTAAATAATTGAGAAAATATTGTGTATATTTTAAAGCCAAATAATGACTATACGATTGTTGATAGTGTTTATCACATTACATAATATTCACTTATGTGCGTGCTCATTGCTTAGCGAACATAGACTTTAAAATATTTCATTGTTATGTCTACATCTTGCGTGAAGCTGTTGACATGTTATGTAACACTATCTGAACATACAATGCGATTTATCCAGCTATTCTTCTTCTTCTTCTAGCCAGCTTTATTGCTGCTGAGCTGTGAGCTCTTTTGCAGACTGTGCCAATGAAAAAAAGTGTGCTGTTTTCTTCAGCTGTACAGCACTGCCGTATAGGGTGTTGGTTGTGTTGGGCTGTAGTGGACGCAGGGTCTGCCTAAGGTGGATTTAGGAGGGGCATTCAAAGAGGATATGGTTTACGGTTTCAAAAGGGTGGGCGTAGTGTCTGCAAATGGGAGTTGTGTGGAATTTATTTTGTTCAGATGATAATTTAATAGTGGTGTGTGTCCTGTTCTTAGTTGGAAAATTGTAGATTGTTCTTTGCGGGGGAGGAAGTTAATACTGTCCAGTTTGTTAGGCGTAGTCATTTCTTTGTACATGGCTCTGCCTGTGTTTCCTGATGCCCATTGGTTGAGCCACTCCTCTTTGTGATTGTTGACTAACATTGACCTTAGGGTGGGGTAGTTAACAGGTCTATCTGGTTGTTCCATAGATGAACCTGCCTTTGATAGCTTATCTGCCTTTTCATTTCCCATGATGCCAATGTGTCCAGGGATCCACTGTAGTGTGATATTGACTCACCAGCTAAAGTGGTTTATCCAATTACCAGATAATGAGATTACAAATGAACAGTATTCACGCAACAGCTGAAGGTTCCAAATACGATCAGCATGAGACGTAGTCCGAACTCCTCCGAAACGACTATTTTTATGGATTGGGTTCTAGAAATTTCCTCCTCTCCTAAAAGGGAGGGGGGTCAACACAAATGATATAAAGACATCATTGAGTTTATGGGAAATGACATTTGCTCATCTTCGAGCACTAAATCAAAGACCTGGGTGAATTCTGTTACAATGTACACATATTTAATTCTTTCAATTAAACGATATAAATGTATAAATTTAAAAAAAATTAGATGGTTTTTATAGCTGTATAACTATTAAAAGCTATCAAAAAACAGCTATCCATATATATACAGACTGATCAGCTTTCAAGGCCACCATCAATGCTGGTCTTGGTGCCTTCCTGGTCTTCCCTAAAAAATAAACACTTTGAGATAAGCGCACCCTGTGGCGATTACTGCTCAAACTTTCAAGCCGAAATTGAAGCAATTACCATAGCAGTGCAGACAGTGGAAAACAAATTATATGATAGAGTGCATTCACCATCAGATATTGTTGTCTTTACAGACTCCCAATCCACTCTGCAAGCACTTAACAGCAGCACCTCAATCAGCCCAAGAGAGTTGACAACATTAATTGTGATAATCCATCAAATGATATCAAAATTAAATATCAATATCACACTCTTCTAGTTTTTTAAATCTGAGTGTGACAGGCGGACAGACCGACATTTGACACAAACCTAATAGCGGCTTTTCCCCTAACGGGGGATGCTAAAAAACAACGAACAACTAAACAGTAGGTATTTTAAAAAATACAATTAAAAGTACATTAACATTTAGTTGACTGCGTATGTGCGAATTACATTTCAGTAGACGCAACCAGTTGTACAACATAAACATTACAATGCACATCAAGGTTATAACTCGTAGTAAAAATTAGAATACACACAGTATCTTTATCTACTAATAGAAACAAAACTTTCTGCGATAAAACAATTTGGCCATATAGAAATAGAATATAAAATTTCGATTGGTTGAAGAGAGAAATAATGGAAGTAAACAATGCGCCATGAATCGTTGACATTTTATTGGAAATCAAAACTCCAGCAGACCTGGACACACTCTGACATGTCACACATAGTACATAAAAACACACACACACACACATAAAATCAGTTACTCACCCAGACACATAGATACTGAGAGACAGAGAGAGAGAGAGAGATCTACTTGCCTAACAAAATTTCAAATGAGAAACTGTGGCTCAGAACAAAGGTTTTTAGCAAGCCAGCATCCAACATTGCAAGACAAGCAACTCACCTGGAATCCATAAGAAACGAGAAAGAGGGGACGACCCAAAAATACACGGCGAAGCGATTTAGAAGCAGATGGCAAGCAGATAGGCAAGACATGAGGGCAGATGGTGGGACTCGCCCAGAACCGAGACGCTGGTTGATGGCCTTGCCCCAGATGAGACCCCAGGCAGAGATTAGATGAGACTCACATGACATACACACACATACACATAGGAAAACAGTTTCTCAAATGACAAAAAATGTGCTAAAAACAAGATTACAAATAGAGAAACAAACTCAGATGCAGGTCCGAAAGATTCACTAATGGGTCATCAGTTTGGTAACTAATGTTGGTAAAAAGTATCAGAAGCTATGACCTACATATAACGAACAACATAAATCCTGCATCCGGCCATACAAAGTAGACGTATGCTGGGCAAAAATGTTTTCTTTTATTCATTGTGTTAGACACCTTATTTATAGTTTAGTTATTTAGCGACGCACCATAGAAGACGCATATTAAACGGGACTAGTGACGTTTGGGATATGTTGGGTTAGAGACCGGAAAATCAGTTAGCGATATAATCCTTGAGGGTAACGACGTGTTTAGTGACAGAGACTTTTACTGTGGCCTTTTATTAGAATAAATATATGTGAAGTTGTTCATCAGCGTTGACTACATCTCTTTACTAGTTAAAACCGATGTGTTTGTTTTGTCTGGATTGTTGATCAACTACACGGAATATACCCGAACAATAATACCCAAACGCTTGCAGAGTAATTGGTTGAAAATCAACAGTCATCCATAGTTGACCTCAAGACAGCCTGAACAAGCAACATCACAATTGTCAGGTTGTTGTAATCAAGATATGAGCCTGGACAAACAGATTTGATTGGACGAACATCGTATTGGTAGTTGACATACAGACAATGGGGTTGTTGAATGGCCACATCTCATTCATGCAAGTGGTCATCCTCAATGGCGGTGTGTCTGTAAGTTTTGGTAGAAATTTTAAATGGAGCTAAATCCTACTTTTAAAATTGTGTTATGCCTACAATAGGGTTTGTTGCTGAACATAAAAATTATATATGTGTCAGACGCGAATAGCCCAATTTTCAGTAAAAGAAATTACAAAAGTCATTTCTCTATAGAAGAAGTTACGAAGGCTATATAAAATACAACCACAGACCTATATAAACTACAATAAATATATGTTTTTGATTGCTAGTTACGATTTATTTAGGTAGGTGCTGTTTTACTATTACATACCAAGTATTAGAGTTTAGAAAAACCCAGGTTTGTTTCTTGTGCAACGCTATTAGCTAACACCTCATATCATCTCTCCATTAATATATTTAGATCTATAATATAATTCTAGTCTAGATCTATATATAAAAATCGAATACATCTAGTAATAGTATAGATTCTATATTGAGACTAGATTGCTGAGTCTAGCCTATGCTATGCCTATAGTAAGTTTTTATTAGAAAAAAGTCTAGATATTAATAAAGACTAAAGTTTTTTAATTATTAGATTATTAGATATAGACATAAGACATAGATCTAATAATACTGTAATACGTTTACTATACTCTATACTTAATCTACTAAACTAGAGATCTATCTATAGATCTATCTATAATCTAGTCAATCTAGATCTATACAATATTCATTATAATACTTCTACTTATAATGACTTATTTAATAAGTTAGTACTTAGACTTAGATCTATTATAGTTTATTAATAGATTTTCCTTTCAATGCCTAGACCTAATAATAAAATTGCGAATGATGTCTATAATGACTGATTATTATTTTTTTTTTATAATAATAGGCCTACTAAATCTAGGTCTAGACTCTACTTAAATCTAGTCTAAAATAATGACTGTCTAAGACTCTAGATGATTGAGAAGTTCACATAGAGGTGTTTTTAATAATACGGCATTGTCGCAGTTATCTATGTAACTGTATAGTAGAATTATTTCTCTAATTGATAGTGCGGCGTTGATCACTATATTGATGACGTCATTACACTATTAATATTTTTCTTTGTAGACTAGAGGACTGAGCTTTTGTTGCTTGTCACAACTTCTAGTGACGTAAATTTAGTGTGTGTGTGATTTGCGTCATTTATCGTCTAGTACAGTCTCTCCATTGTTTTGTACGTTGGTACAGATAGACGTGTCTTGAGAGCTCTGGAATTTCTCCTTGGTTTTTGTTATTGGATAGCCTTAGCATTTGCCTTGGACATTTTCTTGTTGCATTATCTTGACCCCTGTTTAGGGATATTAGTGTCAAGTCTATATGTTAGACTCTGTGTCAAGTCTCAGTGTCAAGACTTGTTTATTCAGTCTCAGTTCTATATTGAGAGTACAACTCGAGGTCTACAGTCTACAGGACTGAGGTCTTCCTCCTAGTTGGTCGTTTGGTGTGCAGGTTGCTTCTTACATGAGTCTGAGGTTCAAGATTCCAGACTGCGGGTTGCAATGGTCAGACCTGATGGTGTAGTGTCAACTATGAACTTCTACTTTTTGGAATTGTCGTCAGTGGACAGTACCTGATCTAGAGGCTAGATCTACATATATTAACAGTTGTTGTTTTGAGATTGAAGGTTTATGTGATCCATTGATTGAACTACCTATTATAGTTAAGGTAATATATTATGTATTTCATAATTATTTGAATGTTCTTTATTTAAAGAGATTAACTGGATCATGTTAGATTACATATTATTACATATTGATATTTCATACTATTATTATCATTCATCATGAATCAGTCATTTGTAAATATATCATTAGAATAAATTTTATTGTTATTTAACATCATACACGTAGTTTATTAGTTTATCTACAACTATATGTGTGTGATGTGCTTGTCAGGCTGAACTTGAGCCAAAATATTATAAGTTCAGAAAATAATAACAATAATACAAATTGAAATAATATTTAATATTAATAAATATTCGCATTTGAAATATATAATAATAATTTGATAAATACAAGAACACAAGAACCTGACAAGTATTTTGGGGGCTCGTCCAAACAGTCATAATTTGTTATATTATTGACAGTTGAATATTTGCTAAATAAATTTCTGTACTTGTAAAAGTATATTTTCAGATTCTAGACACCTGTTTGTGTCACATTACTATTCATAACGGTACAATGTGATTGTACCTTATTACTCAGGAAAGGCACCGTATTAATTTTTTGTGTGAGACTTTATTGGTGCCATTGTATCATATTGTTATTGCTAACATTGTATCTTATATATAATATTTTTTTTTTAAATTTATACTAATAAGATATAATTTTGTTACATGCCAAACTGATTGGTGTCGGACTTAAATTGGAGCTGTGATCTGTTTGTCGGGATTCTCAAGTTGTCCTGGTGTATCTGGCTGTACCTTGTCATCACTACTCTATCTTCCTGGTGCTGAGGCAGATTCTATCTTCGCAGGAGAAAGCACAGCTAAGTGTATTTTTTTTTGGTTGCTAATAATATATCTTGTGCTCTAATTAGTTTTTCCGATTTGACTTGTTAAACTTATATTGTTTGGAAATTCTAAGGATGGAGACTAGGTTTTCTATAAATTCACAATTTATAGCAGATGGGCAGGCGTTGGGGTTTACAGGAGCTGACTTGCAGAACTATGTGAAAGAACAGAAAGCTGAACAAGAAAGAATTAAGAAGGAACAGAAAGCTGAGGAACAGGCAAGATTGGATAGGGAGGGACGGCTTAAAAAGGAGGAGCATGAACGATGGAAAGAAAGAGAAGTAGTGGAAGCTAAAAAGAGGCAGGAAGAATTGGAATTGGCTAGACTTCAGGAGAAAATTGTGGAGAAGGAGTTGCAGAAAGAAAGTAAATCTGAAAACAAAGAAGGAGAAGCTAAGATTCAGGATAAGCATAGGCATATAATTGATAAGTTGGACAAGAGTTTTCAGAAAATGAAGGAAGATGAGGATTTGATTGGCTTTTTGACTCTATTTGAGGCGGTGGCAACAAGATGTTGTATTGATAAGAAAAGTTGGGCTATGTTCTTATCGTACAAATTGACGTCAAAACTCAAGAATTTCATGCTGCAAGATGATCTGTTTAAGAGGGAAAATTATGATGAAGTAAAGGTTATGCTAATGAGTCAGGCTGATATAAATGGAAAACGTGTAGGAAGAAATTTCACCAAATTAGACCTAAAGAAAATGATTTCAGGGGATACGTAGCAGATTTGAAAAGGGCACTAGACAATTGGATGAAGATGGCGGAGGTAAAGGAGACCATAGAAGGCATGAAAAATATGATTGTGACAGACAGATTATTAGAGAGTGTTTCAGGAGAAGTGTATCGTCAACTTATCTTAAATAAAAGTGAAAATGTAGAAGACATGCTACAAGTAATTGAAAGTTTTAAGACTGCAAGTTCAACAAAATCATTATGTAAGGAGGAAAATGTATATGTAATGGGAGCTGCTGAAGCCACAAGTCAGAACTATGCTAGTGACAGGAAAGTCATAACTTGTTTTAGGTGCGGAAAAGTAGGTCACAGGTCAACGGAATGTTATGTGGGTGGAGCCGGAGTGAAACCAAAGCAGGTGACATATAATAAGGATGGACCAAGACACGTGTTAGGCACAGGGAATGTGTCATATGGAACTTACAGGAGGCAGTTTGATACTAGAGGAAGGAGAATGGATGGAGGGAATTGGAGAGGAGGTTACAAAAATGTGAACCATGGTGGAGGAAATAACAGAAGGAATTATTCAGGTGTTGATTATACTAAGGAGAAAAACACAGAAAAGTCTAAGAAAGTGCAACAAACAGGTCCGCAGAGATGACTAAATTGTTCACGTAAAATTCAAAGTTGTTGTCATTCTAATCTGGCTGATGAAATAGAATATTTTACTCCATGTAGAAAAGAAACTATGTCTATTGTTGATCAGAAATTGAGGAAAAATTCTGTAGGGAAATTACGTTTTGAAGAAGGATTATTAAATAATAAAATAGTGTCTATATTGCGTGATTCAGGATCTAGTGTTATTGGGGTAAGAAGTTCTTTAATTGAATCCAAAGACAAAATTCCAGGTAGCTACAAATTAAAATTGATTGATGGAACTATTAAGGAATATCCACTGGCATGTGTTGACATCAATTCAGACTATATCACAGGGAAATATATTGTAGCTTGTTTTGAAAATCCAGTAGCTGAATTAATAATAGGGAATGTACAAGATGAACAACATTATGAACATATTGGTGCTGCTGTTACAAGAGCAATGAAACAAAAAGAGAATGAGGCTGATATTATGAAACATTCAGAAGTTATTCAAGATTGTTATAAGTTATTTGGATCCTGTGAAGATTTTTGAAGAGAACAAGTGAGTGATCCTACATTACAAGAATTATGGAATAGGCAGAAGGAGAAGAGTGTGGATAATAAGAAAAATGGAAGTGTTCGATTCAAGGTATTCGATAGATTATTGTATCGTGTATTCAAAGGTCAATTAGGTCAGGAAGAGAAACAACTCGTGGTTCCAGTGTCAAAAAGGGAAGTAATTTTGAAAACAGCACATGAAAGTATACTTGCAGGTCATTTGTCAGTTAGGAAAACAAAGTCAAGAATATACCAATATTTTTTTTGGCAAGGAGTTGATAAAGATGTTAAAGACTTTATTAGGAGTTGTGATATCTGTCAACGGTGTAGAATGCCACGAAGATGTGACAGAGTTGAACTTGGAAATATGAATATAGTAACAACACCATTTTACAAAGTGGCAATAGATATTTTTGGTCCGTTGGAGGTTACCGAGAA
This sequence comes from Biomphalaria glabrata, assembly GCF_947242115.1. Lineage (NCBI taxonomy): Eukaryota > Metazoa > Mollusca > Gastropoda > Planorbidae > Biomphalaria > Biomphalaria glabrata. Next base: position 23,150,294 of record NC_074716.1, read on the forward strand.
CAAGAACAGATTTATTTTAACACTTGTTGACATTGCTACGAGATGGCCAGAGGCAATACCTTTAAGAAATATTACTACAGAAACCGTGATTGAGGCATTAAACACAATCTTCAGTAGAATTGGTATACCGCACGAAGTACTAAGTGATAACGGAAGTCAGTTCACTGCGGATTTATACAAGGAAGTGTGTAACTTCTACAATATTAAAATAGTGCACTCAACTATTTTTCACCCTTCGTCGAATGGGATGAATGAACGTTTCAATTCTTCATTGAAAAGTTTTCTAAGGAAAGTTACACAAGAGAGTCCAAAGGATTGGGATAGAAAGGTTAGCGCTGCACTTTTTGCTTATAGAGAGGTCCCAAATGAAACTACAGGAATATCGCCATTTCAAATGGTATATGGAAGACAGATGAGAGGACCATTGGCTATTCTGAAACAAGTATTTGTAAACAAAGAGGAGGAATGTTTACTCATACTTAATGGATTTGAAGGAGAGGTTATTTCATGTAACATCAATTGCCAACAGAAATAGTGAGGTTAAAAAGCAAAAGTACAAAATTCAGTATGATAGATACTCTACATTGCGCAAGATTGATGAAGGTGATTGTGTATTGATACTTAAACCTCAAAGAGAAAACAAATTATCTGTATATTGGCAAGGACCATTTAAAGTTATAAGGAGGGTATCAAGATTCAATTTTCTAGTAAAGAAGGGAGATAAGTTGAAACTTTACCATATCAATAGATTGATGAAATATCATAGCAGAAGTAAAGATGATACAAGTGAAACTGTTACTAATATTGAAAATGAGAACAGTATTTTGTCTGCTAATATGGTGTCTGTTGTGGATGATGAGGAGGAATTTGATGAAGACTTGACAAATGAAGATATTTTACCAAGCATTCCGACATTAGAAATCAACAATAAGAAGCAGACGAATGAAGACATTTTATCTAATGTGGAGATTAATCCAGATTTAAACTGTAATCAGAGATGTGAAATTATGAAGGTGCTGGATGAATTCAAAGATATTATATCAGACATACCGGGTAAAGCAGATGTGGAAGAATTTAGGATTAAGTTGCTGGGCACTAAGCCTATAGCATTAAAGCCATATACGGTACCAATAAATATGAAGGAGAAATTAAAAGAGGAAATTGATAGTATGTTGAAGTTGGGTATCATAGGACCCACAGATTCATCATATGCCGCTCCTGTTGTGGTTATTAAGAAACGTGATGGTACACTACGTCCATGCATTGACTACCGCAAGTTAAACAGTGTTACACAAATACCAGCTGAATTAATACCAGATCAAGAAGAGTTATTCAATAAACTCTACAGGGCTAAGTATTTTACTTTGGTTGATTTAACCAAAGGGTATTGGCAAATACCTATAAGTGAAGAATGTAAAGAGTATACAGCTTTTAGAGTTCTGGGGGAACACTACATGTTTCATTACTTACCATTTGGTTTTTAATAGAGTTTTAAAGAGTATTTTAAGAGATATTGAGAATGTATTGTTTTATTTTGATGACATCAGTATATTTAGCGAAAGTTGGGAGACTCATGTTAGAGATGTACAGAATGTTTTCGGTGTATTGAAAAGTCATGGATTTACTCTAAAACCATCTAAATTAGAGGTTGGCTTTACTAACATTAAATTTCTGGGACATAATGTAGGTCGGGGAGAAGTGAAACCAGATAGTAGAAATGTTCAGAAGATCCTGGAGTTTAAACCACCCAGTACTAAGAAGGAAGTAAGGTCATTAATTGGGTTGGTTAACTATTACTCTAAATTTATACCTTGTTATTCAGACTTGGTGTTTCCATTCACAGAATTATTGAAGAAAGGAAAATCTGTGAGAATTGATTGGAGTAATGAGTGTATTGTGGCGCTGAAAAGAATACAAACTTATTTGTGTGATTATCCTATTCTAAGATTGCCTGATCCTTCTCTTCCATTCTTTTTGCAGACAGATGCATCAGATAAAGGCATTTCAGGTATACTTAGTCAGATGAGAGATGGTGTGTTACATCCAGTGAAGTTTGTCAGTTGCAAGTTGTTGCCACGTGAACAGAAATACTCTATCCTTGAGCGGGAAGGACTGGCCATTGTATGGTCGATCAAAAAGCTAGATCGTTATTTGGCAGGAGTGAAGTTTCATCTTCAGACCGATAACAAGGCATTGTCATTCATAACAAATAGTAATTATTGTAACAAAAGAATAACTAGATGGTGTTTAGCACTTCAGGATTATTGTTTTGATTCTGTCCATTTGAAGGGAGAATTAAATGTTTTTGCTGATGTATGCTCAAGACTTGTATAATTTTTTTGATCCATTTGAGCAATCATGTACTTATGTTATATTAATTTTGATATTGATCAAATTTGATAATGTAACTATGTAACATGCAAACAGTTGTAACTTTAACTGTAAAATTTTGAGACAAACATTATTTTGTCTATTGAAGTGTATAATGAAGATTTTTTTATTGTTGAGGTATTCATTGATGATTATTGGTTGTTGAGGATTTTTCAGTTGTTTTTTCTCAGTGAGAGCTTGAGGTCTCTTGTTGTAATTCTTGGAAACGTATTTGCAGTATTGATCTTGGTGAAGTTGATTTTCTGGAGAAGTTTCTTGCAGTTTTTATGATAACTGGAATTTTTTTCAAAATTGCCAGTTCGTTGAGGAGGGGGAATGTCGCAGTTATCTATGTAACTGTATAGTAGAATTATTTCTCTAATTGATAGTGCGGCGTTGATCACTATATTGATGACGTCATTACACTATTAATATTTTCTGTGTAGACTAGAGGACTGAGCTTTTGTTGCTTGTCACAACTTCTAGTGACGTAAATTTAGTGTGTGTGTGATTTGCGTCATTTATCGTCTAGTACAGTCTCTCCATTGTTTTGTACGTTGGTACAGATAGACGTGTCTTGAGAGCTCTGGAATTTCTCCTTGGTTTTTGTTATTGGATAGCCTTAGCATTTGCCTTGGACATTTTCTTGTTGCATTATCTTGACCCCTGTTTAGGGATATTAGTGTCAAGTCTATATGTTAGACTCTGTGTCAAGTCTCAGTGTCAAGACTTGTTTATTCAGTCTCAGTTCTATATTGAGAGTACAACTCGAGGTCTACAGTCTACAGGACTGAGGTCTTCTTCCTAGTTGGTCGTTTGGTGTGCAGGTTGCTTCTTACATGAGTCTGAGGTTCAAGATTCCAGACTGCGGGTTGCAATGGTCAGACCTGATGGTGTAGTGTCAACTATGAACTTCTACTTTTTGGAATTGTCGTCAGTGGACAGTACCTGATCTAGAGGCTAGATCTACATATATTAACAGTTGTTGTTTTGAGATTGAAGGTCTATGTGATCCATTGAACTACCTATTATAGTTAAGGTAATATATTATGTATTTCATAATTATTTGAATGTTCTTTATTTAAAGAGATTAACTGGATCATGTTAGATTACATATTATTACATATTGATATTTCATACTATTTTAATCATTCATCATGAATCAGTCATTTGTAAATATATCACTAGAATAAATTTTATTGTTATTTAACATCATACATGTGGTTTATTAGTTTATCTACAACTATATGTGTGTGATGTGCTTGTCAGGCTGAACTTGAGCCAAAATATTATAAGTTCAGAAAATAATAACAATAATACAAATTGAAATAATATTTAATATTAATAAATATTCGCATTTGAAATATATAATAATAATTTGATAAATACAAGAACACAAGAACCTGACAGGCATGTCGGCTGAAAGTATATAAACTGCTTTTTTTTTTTTGTAAAAATAAAAAAGAGGCTCCGGTACTCAGTGATAGATTGCCTAACTTTCAACTAATAATAAATTAACAATTAACGTTAAATTACAAGAAAAATAATCATTTTTCCCGACATTGTAAAAAGGTGCCGGTACCCCGTACCGGTGCGTACCGTCACAAAAATATATGTATATCTCAATCTTCTTTCATTAAATTTTTTTTGCGGGGTTATTGCCTTAAATTCAGGCTAAAAATATCGAAACCTACATTTTTACACTCATTTCTAAACAATTAGAAGAGATGGACTGTACATCTGCAAAAACACAAACTCAGTTAGACTTTCAAAACTATTAAAAGAAAAACTTAGTGATTATTTTTACTGTATAATTCTATTATTATTCCTTTTTAGAATTATGATATAAACAAAAATTTGCCATATGACTTTATCTTACAGAAAAAAAATAAACTTACGTCTATTTATGCGGTTATTTATAGTTACCTAGTACTATAAAATATATTGAACTAACACGTACATTCATCATAATGCAGCCATGCGATTTTTCGTTTATAAACATTGCATTATTTAGGACCAATATTTTACAAAGGCTGCTTGGAGAAATCAAGTATACCCATTTGGAGAAAAACGACCCCTTTACTCAAGAAAAATTTAAGAAACTAGAACAGACACAAAATAAACAGTGACATTCATAACAAAATAATATTCAAAATTGATTAGAGTAACACCTTTTTAAGTAATCATTTAAAGTTTAAAATCACTACAATTTTTTTCAACAATTATTTTGTGTATGAAATTGTGTATCGGAAAATGCCGGGTACATGAAATAAGCTAGTCCTGAAAAAACAACACAGATCTTGGGTAAAATACTCAAGATTAAACAAGACAGACTGACGAACAGATAGACCACATAAAAATTATTGTGGATTTTCACTTTCGGGATCCGATAGAAAAAAAAATCAATGCTTATACATGTACGAAGACAGTGAAGATTTAAAGAAAAAGTCTGTCAAAGACTAAAGCTCATAAAACCTAACTAACTTTTAATTTGCGCAAATAATTTTAATTTAAAGAATGGCAACCCAAAAAATTGAAAGAATAATTCCTATTTAATAATAATAATAATTTAATTTACACAGGATGAACAATGGTATACATAATGAGGGTCAACAAAGCAGACATGAGAGTTAAAATGACAAACTTATCTTTAAAAAAATGTAAATTTTGATATATATATATGTTGTCAAGGAACAAATTCACATACGTACTTCATTAAGTAACCACAAGATACATCATTACCACCTAACAAAGTATCGTACACAACACAGTCTTCTGTGCCATCTATAGGTGATGGCTTACCCACATCGAAGAAGGCCATTTCCGTTTGAGAAAGAAGAGTTCCATCTGACCAGACAAAGTTTCCTTCCTTGACAATATCGTCCAGACCTATGTACACTAATCCAACATTTTTCATAAGCGCTCTCAACAGATTAATTCTTTCTGGGGTTTTCACTGTCATTAATAATCCGTTTTTCTGCTTGCATATTCTTGCGGCAGTTGTGTAGTTGAAAGTAGTGTTTGAAACGAAGGCACATAGTCTTGTGTTATTGATAGCCACCTCATTGAAGCCACGGTCAGTCGGGCAGTAGAAGACACCTGTAGAGTACAGGTAGTTAAGAAAGGAAAACGTCACATTGTTTCTCCATAGGCCACGTCCCAGGTGACAGGAAGAATGCCTTGTGTCGTACAGGAAAGCTTCACACTCGGGACTTGAACTGAGACACCAGTTTGCACACTCAACTATCGACCTACTATTGTTGCTGGAAGTCATGGGGTACATTGCAATGTCTCTCTGAATCACGCGAGTAAACTGTCTGAAAGATGTTGCACTCTGAAGCAGACAGAAACTGAGTGTGAAGTAAATGGAACAAATTGAGAAGCTCATTGCAAAAAGAACATCTATAGAACAAACTTGTCGACTGTGGTGCAGTTTTTCTCACTTCTACTTGTATACTATCTGAGACACTAAATAACACATCTATAAAGTTCCTTATATTTTACCCAGGAACACGCACAAAGCATTAAAGCAAAGAAATGTTTATGATGTTAATTTAAATCTGCACAGTGAAATATATAATAACACTATTGAAATGTTAACCAGTCGATCGTGTCTGAATAGACACAAAACAATACAGTCAGAGATTACAACAGTGTAAACATTTGTTTTATTTGGTAACACTCCGAGCAACTGCAAGTCTAACACTCGTCTCTCTGGCCATGAACACAATGACTTGGGAAAATTGTTTGAAAATCTCATCGAGGGATCTCAAATGTTCAGAAATAGAGTCCTACTTTTCTCAAGTAATATTTTGTAAAATTAATATGAGGATAGGGACATGTTACATTTATACACACCCTTTAAATACAACAACATATAGAGCTTGATATTCTACTTGTCAAACATCCTGTCACACTGGAGCTTAAAGAGCTTTAGCTCTAAATCGATTCGTGATTTATTACGTATGCAGAAACGCTTGTATAATCAACCACATGCGGACTTCAAAAGATTGCAAAACGCATACCCACACAAACACAGAGAGAGAGAGAGAGAGAGAGAGAGAGAGAGAGAGAGAAACCCTACACCACAATCGTAAAAATGGTAATAACCCAAACACATTTTGATGGTGAATCGTTAATCAAAATGAAGAATATGGCAAGAATGTTTTAGAGCATGTAAAACAAGAAAATCTTATAAAAATACTTTAAAAACAAAAACAAAGCTTATATTCAGTGTAATAGTATCAGTTAGTTTGGATCAGTCATGTATTTGTAGTAGATTTAGACTAGTAAGAATAAATCAGCGTTCTTCTTCTTCTTCATCGTTCTCATTGTTATGTTGGAGTGTTCATATGACTAGACCAATACATGAGATGAACTGCGCAGTGGTTTCCAAATCAGGGAGCTCTCCATATAGTTTTCTTTCTATTGGGGTGATTTGGGGCCAATGTCTTATACGGGCCTCTTGGTAGAGAGAGCAGTTTTGGAGGACGTGGTCGGCATTTTCTGGTGATACTCCACATGGGCAGATTTCACTGGTTCCAATTTTGAGCTTCCGGAACATGTGTTGTCGCATTCTGTTGTGTCCGGTCCTGAGTCGAAAGATTAGACGCTGGTCTTGTCGGGATAGCTTATAGTAAGCATCATCTTTCTTGTGATTTGGATGGGAGCTCGTCCATTTCTCATTTATTTTATCTACAATTAATTTCTTCATTTCTTCTGGATAGAGAGCAGAGTTTACTTGTGAGTTTGTTCTCCCACTCTTGGCGAGTGTGTCAGCCTTCTCATTTCCTGCTAGTTGTATGTGAGCTGGTATCCATTGAATGACAGTTTTTTTGCTGTTGTGGTTGAGCTTTGTGAGTGCTGTTCTGAGGTTTTTAATATAAGGGGAATCAGAGTTTTGCAGGCTTTGGAGGGTTGTTTTTGCGTCTGTTAGAAAGACAATCTGACTGTGAGGGGAACTTGGATGATTTGCTAGCATGGTAGCAGCTAGTGCTAGTGCTTCCCTTTCTGCTCTGTGACTGTCAGAGAGCTCTCCAGTTGCAAAGGATTTTTCTAGTTTTCCTCCATCTGGCCATTCGATAAGTATTCCAGCTCCTCCATTTGTGGTGGCTTTATGGGATGAGCCATCCGTGTAAACTCTGATCCACTGATTGCTAGGGTAATTGGTATGTAGAAAACAGTTCACTATTTCCTTGAGCTCTGTTGGTCTGTAATCAGATTTTCTTTTTATGTTTTCAATATGGTCCCTTATAGTAGGAAGAGGGCTTTCGTCCCAGGGTGGAGATTCATTATAGTGTATCGAGGATTCCAGAGTAATTTTTTCAAGTTGGTGTTTCTTTTTTAGGTTTAGAGATTCCTGTATGAAATTGGTCCTTTTGAGACGGTTTTTTGTGCCAGTTTTGTGGATTTTTGTTCTGAGTGGGTGCCTCTCCAAGGTTTCCAATTTTGTGAATTGGGAAAGGATTTTTATTTCTCTTCTTTCATCCAGAGAGATCAGGGCAGCGGTTTCCTCCATAGCTCTTATGGGTGTTGTTTTGATTGCTCCTGTCATTATCCTTAGACCAATATTTTGAACCTTGTCTATTTTTCTAAGGTTGGTTTGGGCTGCTGAGCCCCATGCTGTGGCACCATATTCTAGTACAGGTCTTACATAACTGGTATAGGTCTTTTTCAGGATGTTGTGATTTGCTCCCCAATCTGTGCCAGCTAATTTTTTCAAGAGGGATAGTCTCTGGATGCCTTTACTCTGTGTTTTATCTATTTGGTTTTTCCAGGTTAGTCTCGGGTCATAGGTGACTCCAAGATAAGTAGGGCTGTCATTTTTTTCTAAAGCTTCCTTATCTAATGTTAATTTTATTGTTTGTTGTTTTGTTGACAGTGAGAATATGGTATATGTTGTCTTTTTTGTGTTAATGGACATGCCCCAGTCTTTGGACCAATTATTGAGTTTATCAAGAGCATCTTGTAATCGAAATTTCGATGTTCCTACATATTCTTCTGTGCTAATTAAGGCAAGGTCATCTGCATACATGCTGCTCTTAACTTTTTTGGGTAGGTTTTGATTTAGATCGTTTATGAATATTAGGAAAAGTGTTGGGGATAGGACTCCTCCTTGGGGGACACCATTTTTTATACCCACTGTGTGGCTTCTTTGTCCTTGCATGCAAACTAAGGCTTTTCTATTATTTAGGTATTCCTTTATCCAGTTGTACATTCTGTGGGATATGTGATGCTGGATTAGCTTGAGCAAGAGACCTTGTTCCCAGACTTTGTCAAATGCTTTTTCTAAGTCAACCCACACAATTGTTGTTGGTTTCTTTTCTTGAAAGCCGTCTTCTATTTCTTGTGTGATGAAGGCAATTTGATCTTCTGTTGATCTGCCTTTTCTAAAGCCAGCCTGGGCTTCAGTGAGTAGGTTATTTGACTCAAGGATCCATGTCAGCCTTCTGTTTATCACTCTTTCCATCAGTTTGCAGGTACAGCTAGTGAGGCTGATGGGACGGTAGCTATCCAGTTTATTTCTTGGCTTGCCGTGCTTTAGTATAGGGATCATAATGGCTTTTTTCCAGATGTTTGGAATTCTGCCAGATTTCCAGCTAGCATTGAATAATTGTAGCAGTTTTCTTTTGGCTTGAGGACCCAAGTGAAGAAGCATGTCATTTGATATTTTGTCTGGGCCCGGGGCTTGTTTTGGTTTGAGGGCTTTTAGGGATTCATCTAGTTCCTTCATTTTAAGATTAGTGGTCATTCCCAAGGAGTAAGCTGGATTGTTTTCTTTAAATTTATCCTGGATTTCTGAGTTTACATCTTTATTTCTACTTTCATTAATTTGTATTTGTCCTACGCTTTGGAAAAACTTAATGAATTCATTTGCTGCTTCTTGGCCTTTCAGGGGTTTGTTGTCCTTTTCTATTACTATAGGAGTTGTTCTGTTTTCTTCCTGGTTGAGACATTTGGCTATACGCCAGAGTTTGTGGCCATCTCTATCTACGTTTAGTTGTTCTGTTTTTTCATGCCAACTTTTCCTCATGGCGGAAAGGTAATTTTTCCTGAAAACTGCGTTAGCTGCTTTTAGATTTATGTTATTTTCTATACAAGGGTTATTTTCTACTGTGTTTCTGGCTTCAATAGTGGCATTGTGGAGTTGTTGAAGGTGATCAGACCAGTTGGGGATATAATCTTTTCTTGCTCCTCTAGGAATTGATTCCTTAGCTGCTAGGAGTATTGCTTTGGAGAAAGCTGAGAATGACTTATTAACCTGATTTGTTTTGCAGTTTATTGAAGTTGTATATAGGTCTGTGAGCTTTGAGAATAGGTGCCAGTTGGCTTTTTTGTAGTTCCATCTGGGGATGGTGGAGTTTTCTGATATTTTGAAGGAGGTATCGATACTGATCAATATGGGTCTGTGGTCGCTGGTGGCTAGCTGGTCTGCAACTTCTCTAGTGCACTTTTTGGATAAGTTGTCTGTTGCAAAGGCTAGATCTGGAGTGGTTGATGTTAGCCAGGCTCTTGAAAAAAAGGTTGGTTTGTCCTCAGGTTTATTTAGCAAGATAAGTCTGTTCTCTGCTTGCCATTCTTCAATTTCTTCTCCCCTGGCATTTAGGTCTGGGTATCCCCAGCTCTGAGAGTGACTATTCATATCTCCTAAGATTAGACAGTCTTCTTGGTCAGGTATTTGAATGTGGTCAATCTCTATTTCCTTGTCTGGTGGGAAGTAGCAGTTAAATAGATTAATATTTCCATCTGGGAGAATTAGCTTAGTTCCCATTATTTCTGATTCTGAGGAGTTGGGCATAATTATGTCTGTGGTAGGGATATCATTTTTAATGAGGGTGAGGATTCCTCCTTTGGGTCTGATTTCTCTATCTTGTCTGATGCAGGTGTAGCCTCTAATGGAGAAACGAAGATTACTGTTCAAATGAGTTTCTTGGATGCAAGCTACATCAATTTCTTTCTCATGCAGAAATATTTTTAGAGCTTCTTTTTTCTTTTGGATGCCCTCTGCGTTCCATTGTAAGATTTTTAGACTTTTGGTCTTGGAGTGTTGGCCAGTAGTATTTACTTTCTTGTCCCTGCTCCTGGCTCCACAGGCAGAGATAGAAGAACCACCAGCTCGCTTGTGTGGGCTCCTTCGAGGCGGAGAGCCCGGCCCCCTACCTGCGCGGCGGGATTCCACAGGCAGGACGCCACATCTATTAGAATCGTTACTGAACTCCAACATAGATGAGGTTGCGTGTCAATGTGTTATGCGCCAGGAGGCCCATTGACTCCGACTTCAGCCTGCTTTTCTTTCTGGGTGTGCTCCCATAGCCTTTGATCAACCAAGATCATCTGCAAGGCAGCAGGTGTTTATTTTCGGAGTTTTCTCTCCTAGATGAACTGCTATCCCTAGCTAACGGGTTTCATCTACCCGGGTTTAGAGTTAGAGCGCCCTATACTCGCTTTTTGCAATCATTTCCCTGGATTTCTGAGATGTTTTTAGTAAATATTCTAACCACTGGAATACTTCACCTCATCCTCCATGACTGCAAACCAGTTGGTCCGCGGCTGTTTATTTGCTATTCACAGCTAACCCTTATATCTAAGGGTCTTTCCCCTATCCGCCACCTGGGGACGCGCTTGGTAGAAGGTGGTAGCTCCCCCAAGTAAATCAGCGTGATTATTGATATTTTTACAAAGCTTATTTCAACTCACCCTATCTGTCTGGTTAAAAAGTTTGTACACAAATAGTTGATTAACTATTGGTAATTTTTTTTTTTTGTTAAGTGGTGGTATAAGCTGAATTATTCCCCTTTAGGTCGTCGTCTGAGTCTCAGTGAACACAATATGAAAAATAGGACGAGACTACAGAAACAAAAGATAACTTTACATTCTTCCATGCTCATAGGCTCTCCACTAGCAATGTTACCAATTGTTTTTTATTTAGTGCTTTTAGGTTTCTCAATACATATGATCATATGACTTTTCTGGACCAGTTGGAAAGGGTGGGGGGTGTAAAGAAAGGTGTATCTGGGTGATCGCTTTTTAGCTGTATTTATTTTGAAAAAGTTGAACGATCTGAAATCGAACATGAGAGCTAAAACCTCCTAAGCCAAAGACACTAACCTTGTCTGCCAGCGTGAACAAGTGTTGACCTCATCAATGGATAAGGGTTATCTATCTATCTATCTATGTCTTTGCTTGCACATGGGAAAACACCCGGAGGAGATGGCATTCCTGCTGAAGTAATTCAGGCTGGAAAACATGCCCTAATCAAACCACTCCATGAACTGCTAAGCTTGTGCTGGGAACAAGGAATGGTCCCCCAGGAATTGAAAGACTCCAACATTGTTACAATTTATAAAAATAAAGGCGACCGCTCTGATTGTAACAATTACAGAGGCATCTCACTGCTTAGCATAGTCGGAAAGGCTTTTGCTAGAGTGTTACTAAAGCGATTACAGATCCTGGCAGATCGTGTTTATCCAGAGTCGCAGTGTGGCTTTAGGGCAGGAAGATCTACAACAGATATGATTTTCTCTCTGCGGCAGCTACAGGAGAAGAGCAGAGAACAAAAGCAGCCCCTCTTCATAGCTTTTATTGATTTGACCAAGGCCTTTGACCTTGTTAGCAGAAGCGGTCTGTTTGCTGTACTAGAGAGAATCGGCTGTCCAAATAAGTTAAGAAAACTAGTGTCAGCTTTTCACGAAAATATGCAGGGCACCGTTCAGTTTGAAAGTTCTTCCTCCAGGCCATTCTCCATTAAGAGCGGTGTAAAACAAGGATGTGTACTGGCCCCTACACTATTTGGCATCTTCTTCTCAGTCGTACTATCCAGTGCTTTTAAATCCCTGGAAGACGGAATATACATCCATAGCAGATCCGATGGAAGGCTCTTTAACCTGGCACGTCTTAAAGCCAAAACGAAAAGGCGTCGTATCTTGATAAGGGAGCTGCTGTTTGCCGATGACGCGGCACTCGTATCTCACTCACAAGGAGGTCTACAGAAGCTAGTGAACGCCTTAGCAGCTGCTTGTCAAGAGTTTAGCCTTACTATAAGTCTCTCCAAGACCGAAATCCTGGCACAAGACGTTGCAGAAATACCTATAATACAAATTGGGAACCACACCCTTTCAGTGGTGCAGGAATTTACCTACTTGGGTTCAACAATTGTCAGTAACCTAGACTTAGACATCGAGCTGACAAAAAGGATAGGAAAAGCTACCACAGCATTGGCAAAACTCTCCAAGCGCGTCTGGGAAAATGGTAAATTGACCACAGCCACCAAAATCCTAGTCTACAACGCCTGTGTTGTGAGCACTCTCCTTTATGGCAGTGAAAGCTGGTCAACATACATGTACCAAGAGCACAGATTGAATAGTTTCCACTTGCGCTGCCTGAGACGCATAATGGGCATCTCTTGGAGGGACCATGTCTCCAATCAGGAAGTTTTGAGATTGGCCAATATGAACAGCATGTATGCTCTCCTGACACAAAGGAGATTACGCTGGCTCGGACATGTCACCCGCATGCCAGATGGTAGAATCCCGAAAGATATCTTATTTGCTGAGCTTGTGGAAGGAGTCAGACCCAAGGGCCGCTCAAGACTAACATATAGAGATGTCTGCAAGCGAGACATGAGAGCCTCAGGCATCAGTGAAAGTATGTGGGAAAACATAGCCAAAGACCGGAGTGCATGGAGACAGACTGTGCGTGCTGGGACAACACTTGCTGAGAACAAAAGAATTGAAGCGGCTTTAATCAAGAGGGAAAAAAAGAAAGCTGCCCTGTCTGCTAGCCCTAAATCAGAGGCATACAAATGTACGAATTGTGGCAAAGTCTGCCGTTCTAGAATTGGCTTGATTAGCCACACCAGATTCTGCCCCGTCTCAAGATTAAGCCAAAACCAGTGACTCACTTGGGCGCATCCATTGCCTTTCGAGACAAAGGAGCCATATATCTATGTCTTACACTTTAAACAAAAAGTTGCACACCACTCTTATATTAAACACATTTGGTTATTAATAAGCTCGGCTTTAAAAATAACCACAGCCAGACAATCGAAAGTAATGAACATACATCTATATATAAATTTATTTAGTATCCATAAGGAAATGTCTTACAGGTTGTGCATTATACATACTAAAATATCCCCACAATAGCATACCAGTCTTTCTCAAACGTTACATTTGAAAGGTTCATATCAGATTGTATTGAATGATTTGATCGCCAGGAAAATAAAAGAGTTCTTATGTCTGTTTCTTTTTATGATCGGTGTATTTTATACCCTTATGGATGGTAAAATGTTAAATTTTGTCTTAAAAAGTCATTATTCTTTAAAATATTTTAGCTTTCTCATACCTGTTTCTTTCAGAATTATGTAAAAATGAATTCAATTTTGTTTCTTCTACGATTACAATTATTGTTAAATAAAGAAGGCTGGCTTTAAATTTAAAATTCACCAGTTCTATCAAGCAAACATTACAACTTCAATACCGTCTAAACCTCTACAATTATCTCAAACATTACAATTATGTAAACCTCCATTTTTATCTAAAACTTTACATTCACCTAAAGTTTAATCTAAACCTTTATAATTATCTAAGACATCATCTAAAACTTATCATCTAAAACTTTAAACCATTGAAAATTTTATAATCCCATAAAACTTTATCATAATCTAAACTCTAAGCCTGCCTTAATAATTTTATCCAATACTCTATTTCTATTGGGGACTTCACCAAATAAAGTCTCGTCTTATCAAATACATAATTTGTTATCATGATAATCGGTAGGGATATTAATACATATTTGAGAGTTCCTGAAGAGTTTGAAAAAAGTGTAGCTTTTTTTAACTTCCATTTCCTCCCATATAATATCAAAGTCTTCGTCACTTCGACTTGTACAGAACTTTTGTGATCAATGTATTGTATGTTCTCATTTCTCAATAGTCTTTAAACATTGAAAGAAACATTTTTAAAAGTAGCATTATTGATTAGAAATGTTAACTCTCTTGATGAGTTTGATGAGTGTCGAAATGAAAAGGTGTGTGTTGTGTGTGTGTGTGTGTGGGGGGGGGTGGAATAGAAATGTCGATGGAGGGAGCTCAAGAGTACTAGCGGATCCAGAACTTTGGAGTGGGGGGGGGCGATTTTTTTCCAAACCCTAACCCAAACCCGAAGCCCCGAGACCAAAAGCGTTTTCTTGCATTCTTCACTGCAGAAACGCATTCTCCTGACATCTACATCTCATTATTTTTCCTTTTCAAAAAGGACCTTTTGAAAATGTTTTGCTTAAAAATATTCTAATATGAATTTACAGGCCCTTCCTACATCGCAAATACAAACGATTTGTTCCTTGAAAAGATAAGATACCCCACATATTTAGATTAAGGCTTGGAGTATCGCCGCCGAAAAAAAATATTCGAAAAATAATTAAAAAAAAAAAAGCTCATTTGTAAGTGATACATTTTGCTAAATAGGCATGTTTGTAACTTTGTTTTGTTACAGAACTATAATTCAAAGCTCTAAATAAAAAATTTCGGAAGTGGTAGGAGAAATTAAGTGGACCAATTAGATTCTACTCATAGACATAAATAAATATAGACTGGAAGTAGGAAGTTATTTTTATTTGGGGGGAAGTCAAATAGGTTTTACGTACTATTATTATGTGAAAAAAAATGGCGGCAATTGAGCTATAAATTCTAGGACTAACATTTCAGCCAATATATAATTATGATCTTTAGTTTTGAAAAGTACAAAACTGCCATTTTCCC
Organism: Biomphalaria glabrata; assembly: GCF_947242115.1. Taxonomy (NCBI): domain Eukaryota; kingdom Metazoa; phylum Mollusca; class Gastropoda; family Planorbidae; genus Biomphalaria; species Biomphalaria glabrata. The sequence continues at coordinate 23,165,421 of NC_074716.1, forward strand.
AATATTTTGCCTTTGTTTCATAATCATAGACATAGGCAAATATATATAGGTTTGTGATGTGGATCTATGTTTGTTGACATGGCTTCTTTATTAATGTATGGCGGTCGTCTTATCGATTCAAATTGTTAGAATTAGTTTTTAGTCAAAAAAGTCAAAGAAAATGAGCAGAACGTGCTCTAATGTTCGTAGTACGATAGGCCAAGGATAAATTCTAAAGGTTGAAAAAAAAATGAATATTATACACAGTAACTTTCAGTTTCAGTAAGTCAGAATAATTCAGTATCACTCTGACTGACTAATTTAATATTGATAGAATCTAAATCAAATAAATATGACTAATATTTGTAATAACTAGGTCTAATACTTTTCATACTTTTTACTACTAACTATTAAACTAGTCAGTCTATCATCTATGCATGCAGACTATAGACTAGATCTAGTATAAGTATAGATTATAGATCTAGTGACAATCTAGTCTAGACTATTTATATACTAACTATAGACTATAGACTAGACTAGACTATACAGATTACAATTATAGTTTATAATATAGACTATAGTATAGTAGTGTAGTACTAGTAGTAAGTAGTATCTTTTTTTACTATAGTATTTATATAGACTAAATCTAAATCTAGTATTTAAAACTATTTCTAATTATTTTAATTATGTAAATTTAATAGTAAAAAAAACATGGCATCTATTAACGGATATTTTTCAGCAGAAGACCCAAATAAGCTAAAATGAAAACATTTTATAACAAAAGATAATCAGAATGCTCGCCTGACATAGACTTGGTAAACACGATTAGAGATATAATAATACCGAAGGGGTTCTATCAATTATATAGGTTATGACTGAAAAAAAAAACCAACTATAAATACTTTTAATTTTACACTGCTCATAACTGCTGTATAGCTCATACAAACTTATCTTTTCCCAAATGTTTCCCATAATAATTTTTACTTTATCGTCCAGTCTATATATATATATATATATATATATATATATATATATATATATATTCAAGCATAAATTATGAGTTATAGTCCCATAAGTTTTTATACAGAAGAAAAATATCAGTATGAGTAAAGGTTGGAAAAAGGTGACTAGGAAAATAATATGTATTGTTATAAACTTGGTGGTGGCACAGAGAGGGGTAGTGGTGTGAGTGTAGTCAGCCGACGCAAATCGCCCCAGGCCAGCGCTAGACGAGCGGTCAACCGTGACGAGTTACGACGATCGGCCGAGACGAGTGTCAACAAGAGGGTTCGGGAAGAATCGCCGTCGTGAACAGAGCTCAGTAGCGTCACGAGAGTTGTAGTCATCTGACCACCTAGAAACGTCGAGCGGCGTTCTGTCCGGTTCGAGAAGACCAGTAGGGACCCTATATAAGAGAGGAGGTGTCGCAGTCAACACGGTTCAGAAAGGAGGTTCACGACAAGAGTTCAAAACACGGTCGACTACAGCACAGTTCAGCTGTGTGGTTCTGTACGGAGCATTACGACGGTTCAGTGCAGAGTACTATCAAGTACAGTTGAGACGATCGGCGTCTTGATCTTGGTCTGCGATCGAGTCCGACACAACGAGCCTAGTGTGTGAAGTCAGTCCGGAACTGTTGAACCCAGTGCAAGCCCGGAACGAGACGGAGAGGCCAGTGCAAGAGTTGATACGGCGGAACGGTGTTATCGGAGAGATATTTGTACAGTGTACGTGTTGCCAATTGTACAGTATTGGCTGTTATTTATCAACTATTAAAGTGTTACGTTACTTTGGAGCCCTGAGTTGTCAAGTTCTTTAAGTTGGTGGTGTATGGTGCAGTTTGCAGAGAGCCTGGATAGTGAGATTCGTAACAGTATGTTCAGAACTCATCTCAATTGTTACTCTTATAACGAAAAATTTCGTATGAATCAAAATTTTCCAAAACAAAGTCTTTCTTAAAATAACTAAGATAAATTCGTGTGCAATCACATAAAATCTAGCATCATATTTGACTATTTTGTTTTAAAACACCATGTTTTCGTCTGGAAAGGGGAGAGGGGGGTAGAGTGAAAACGTTAATCCTTGCTCCAATTTATAATTTCAGCAAATGATAGCATTTGGCATTTGGGGCAACTCGATAGAAGAATTTTATTTCTGGCATATATGTAAATGAACGTTGAATGTCAATGAACGTTGAATATTAGAGACTGATTGAATGGTGTAATACTGGGTTCTTACTTCCTGAAGTGCTCTAGACACGTGACGAGACAAACACTATACGACTGACTCAAGTCCGTTCAGCAGACAACATGAAGATTTTATTTACAACATAATAATAATATACTGCACTCCTTGTTAGTGTTACAAGTCAAGAAATAATAATCCTATCCGCATAACAGCGGTATCAAAAGTATCCAATACGTTAACAACAAATCACGTCCGCATCTCAGCGGGTAACAATAAGAACAATTACTACTAGTGACACTGGAGCGTCAACTATAGATATCCATTGAAATAAGAATAATACCTTAATATCCAATAAGCACATTATGAAATCAACTCTCTAATATTATTAATCAACAATGACTAGTCCTTCGACTCTCATGCTATATGCATACATATCCACCAGTCCAGGAGGAAACGTCCAACCTTCCTGTACCGGGAGCAAGACCTTACTGACTTGACTTGACTGACCTCTAAGTCAACTTTATTCTACTTCCTGTTTTCTACATCAGGAATTCCACGTGTCTTTTAAACTATTAACATGACGTGAACTTTAGATCATGCAATGTCAACTAAGACTGTGACAATATATAAATTATATTTGTGACATTTTTTAAATAAATTTTGTAATTTCTTAACTAAAATACAAAAAGAAAGACTATTGGTTTGTCCGATGGGCGGAAGGCGATTGCATGTATCGCCCCTCCCACCTGGTACAACTCTTTTTCATTTTATATTTACAAATGATAAAATTTGAGATCAGAGTCTGTGTGCGAAATAATATACAAATGGGTTAAAACATCAATAAGTACCTTATATTATATAAATATTCAACTAATTTTGTTCACAAACTATGATTTCTCCATAAAAATAGGACCGCCCTCTCACTCAAAATCTAGAGTGGGGAGGGCAGTAAAAGCCATCGCCCCCCCCCCTCCACTTCACCGAGATACCAGAATTGTTGCGACATAATATAAAAACTATATAATAATTCAACTAATTTTGAGAACGATATAATATATATAAATTGGTTAAAATATCAATAAAAATATAAATATATCAATAATTTTTTTAATTATATAGATATTTAATTGATTCTGTTAACAAGCTGTGATTTTTCAAATAAATTGGACCGCCCTGAATCCGCCAGTGTTCGAGAGACATTTCAGATAAACAGAAAATATAGTTTTTTTCTTGGCAGTTAGTAAAGTCGTTGTTTTTTTTTATTTATAGTTATTGATAAGTCGACATTCATTTGTCTAGTTGACTTTGTTTTGTTATGGTGTCTGAAATTTAGGCACCGGTAATTTAGGCACCAGCAAATTTAGTCACCCGGAAATTTACGCACCGGTAAGTTAGGCGCTTTCGACAAAGTGGACAATTAGGCGCCGGAAAATAAGGCAAGTTTTTAATAGCAACTTTAATTTTAAACGTAATTTTTTTATTGATTCATTGATGCCTTAGGCTATGGGATATTGGAGGCGCGGTGGCTGAGGGGTTAAGCGCTCGGCTTCTGAACCTGAGGTGCTGGGATTTTAAATTTCGGGATTTTTAAGACGTCCCTGAGTCCACCCAACTCTAATGGGTACCTGACTTTAGTTGGGGAAAGTAAAGGCGGTTGGTCAATGTGCTGGCTACATGACACCCTGCTCGTTAACCGTTGGCCATAGAAACAGATGACATTAAGGATTAACATCATCTGCCCCATAGATATAAGGTCTAAAAGGGAAACTTTACTTTTTTTTTTACTATGGGCTATTGATAACGTTTAAAAACAAAGCAACTATAAAGATTTTAACTGTATTTTTATATTGTTTGTTTGTTTGTTTGTTTGATTTGAGGCACATCGGCACAATTTAGGCCATGTCGTACCTGCAGTCCCTTAAGGACTACTCTCTCTCTAAACAACAGGGCCAGATTCTATACAGTCATATCATAAAAATCAAGGTCTATTCACAGTTAAAATAGTCAAGGTAGTAAAAATTTAAATATTTGGTAAAAATCTAATGTAAATAGTGCATGTTCACAAATTCATAAATCAGATCTTCGTAGATAGCCCCACTTCCCGGATAAAGCCCAGTACCTTCCCAGGGTCGACATTATCAAATAGTGTATTTAAATTAGTGACTCTAAAATATTTCGCTCTGACATCCTGGTATCTGGGGCAATCAACGAGGATATGTTCCACGGTGAGGCGAGAGTCACAGTACTCACAAAGTGGGGGCTCCTCTTTCTTCAGTACAAAAGAGTGCGTGATGTAGGTGTGGCCAATCCTAAGTCTGGACATGGTCGTGCTACCACGCCTTGTCAGACCCTTAGATGTGGGCCGCCACCTGACATCCGCCACAATCTGCCTGAGTTTACTGTGAGTCTCAGCCTCCCATCGGTTCTGCCACTCTCGATAGGTGGCAGAGGCAATACTTTGTCTCAGGTCCGAGTAGGGAATTTGGGTTCCTGACACCGCATGATTTAGGGCTCTCTTTGCTTCTCTGTCTGCGGCTTCGTTTCCCTCAATGCCAACATGGGAGGGGACCCAGATGAAGGTGACATCCCTACGGTCGGCTGTTATTTGGTCCAACAGCTTCAGGCTCTTATGTACCAATGGGATGTCAGTCTTCATCCGCCCCAAAGCTTGCAATGCAGATTTGGAGTCGGAGCAGATTATAAATTTCCTCCTTTCTGATGCTTTTACGGCCATAAATGCAAGCAATATTGCGTGCAATTCGGCCGTAAAGATGGAGCAGCCATCGGGGAGTCTACGGGAGATTGTTTTGTTCCGAAAGGAGCAGGCACACGCGACCGTTCCCTCCATTTTGGATCCGTCTGTGTAGATGGTGCCACAATCTCCGTAGCTCTCCTGTAGTTCCCTAAAGGAGACTTGTAGTATGCTTGGGTCTGTATTTTCTTTTTTGAAATTGAGGAGGGATAAATTTAATTTCTGTTTATTCATTAGCCAAGGATGGTTCTGAGGGGTTTCTAGTTTAGAGATTTGGTCAATGGGTGGGGTTAAATTTTGGATGGGTTCTCTCATTCGAAGTCCCAACGGCTGTATGACGTTAGCCCTTCGATTGTATAATTCTACCTCTGTGGGGTTAAATATGGAGTCAAAAGCAGGGTTCGTGGGGTTGGATTTTAGCTTGACTATATTCTGCATTGCAAGCTTTTTCATTCTTATATCCATGGGGAGTTCTCCCGCCTCCACATGGAGACTTGGGATAGGTGATGTACGAAACGCGCCGAGACAGAGACGCAGAGCAGCATTTTGTATTGGTTCCAGTATTTTTAGGTACGACTTCCTTGCTGCTCCATATATTATGGATTCGTAGTCTAGCTTGGATCGAATTAGACTCCGATAGAGCAGCAGCAAGGTATCTCTGTCAGCTCCCCAGTCCGTATGGCTGAGTACTCTTAGTATGTTTAATGACTTTTGGCATTTCTTCTTAAGTTCCTTAATGTGGGGGAGAAAATTAAATTTGGAATCTAAGGTGAGGCCTAAAAATTTTGTAGTTTTCACGACAGGGATCTTCTTTTTGTGTATAAATAGTTCAGGGTCTGGGTGGAGTCCCCTTAGATTACAAAAATGCATACTAACTGTTTTGGAGTCTGAGAATTTGAAACCATTATAGTTAGCCCAACCCTGAATTTTGTTTAAACATAACTGTAATTTTCTTTCTAAGGTGTTCATGTTTTTCCCATAAGTGAGAATGACAAAATCATCAACATACAAAGAGCACTCTATGCCAGGGGACAGCGCATTTATGATGCTATTTATTTTAATGTTGAACAGGGTGACTGACAGAATGCTGCCCTGGGGTACACCCATTTCCTGATCATGAGTGTCAGAAGCGGAGTTGCCCACTCGAACCTGAAATTTTCGATCTTTCAGGAATTCCTCCACAAAACGGGGGAGGTGTCCCTTAAGCCCCATAAGCGCCAGGTCACGTAGAATGCCATGTTTCCAGGTTGTGTCATAGGCCTTTTCTATATCGAAGAATACAGCTACTAGATGTTCTCTTCTGAGTAATGCATTTCTAATATAAGCTTCCAGCCTTACCAGGTGGTCAGTTGTTGTCCGCCCCTGCCGGAATCCGCACTGGTAGTTTGAGATCACTTTATTCCTTTCCAGGTACCAGACGAGCCTACTGTTAATCATTCTTTCCATGGTTTTGCAGATGCAGCTTGTTAGTGCTATTGGTCGATAGTTAGCTGGGTCAGAGCCGTCTCTTCCCGGTTTAGGTATCGGTATAACTGTGGCTTTCCTCCAGCTGTTTGGGAAAGCGCCTGTTTGCCACACACAGTTATAGACCCCAAGCAGGACTGCCAAAGAGGGTTCGGGAAGGTGCTTGAGGAACTGGTAATGGATTTCGTCTTCTCCAGGCGCTGTGTCATGTGACTTGTCCAGCGATTCCCTCAGTTCCTCAAGCGAGAACGGTTTGTTGTAGTCTTCATTGTTCTCTGACCTGAAATCAATGGGGTGTCTTTCCTCCCTGGTTTTGACTTTTTGTAACTCTGGCGTGTAGTGTGCAGTGGATGATTTTTCTGCTATTGAGGATGCAAGGCAGTCAGCTATTTCTCTGGGGGACGTGACAGTTCGTCCTTGGTTTTTCAAATGCCCAATTGCATTTGATTCTTTCCCTTTGATTCGCCTTACTGCCTTCCAAACCGCTCTAGCAGAAGTTTTGGCATCCAGACTGCCGACAAAAATTCTCCAGGAATTCCTTTTGGCTGACCGTATGGTTTGTCTAGCCTTTGCTCTAGCTATCCTGAATAGCTTTAGGTTTTTCTGGGAAGGATTCTTTATAAATGCAGCCAGTCGTTTTATCCTATCGCCAATAGCACTTTTGCAAGCTGTATCAAACCATGGTTTGCTAGGCTGTTTTGGATTTGCAGAGGTTAGGGGTATAACTTTCCTGGCTATACTTAGTAGCTTGCTAGCAAAGGTATCAGCTGGGTTCTGTTCATCGAGGATATTTTCTTTGATATCCTCGGAGCATTTTTTTTTGGAATTGTTCCCAATCGGCCTTATTCAGTTTCCACCGCTGAGGTCGTCCTAATGAAGGGAGATTGTTAGTAATGATGTTTGGGAAGTGATCACTTCCCCGTAGATCATTGCTAACTGACCATTTAAAGTCATCCAGAAGTCCGGGGACGCATACGGTGAGGTCAATGCATGTGAGTGATCCAGTTCCTGTGTGCAAGTAGGTCGGTGATGCATCATTAAGTATGCATAAATCATGTTGGAGGAAGATATCCTCCAGCATACGACCTCTTGTGTCGGTATTGTTGGATCCCCACATGGTGTTATGGGCATTGAAATCCCCAAGGATTAAATAAGGCCGGGGGAGTTGTTTCAAAAGGTCCTCCATGTCTGTTCGGTTTAATGGAGCGCCTGGTGGTAGATACAGGCTGCAGCAAGTGATAACCTTGTGAAGGGTTATCCTAGCTGCTACGGCCTGTAGTGTGGTCTGTAGTTCTACCCTCTCATGGGGGATGCTATCCTTCACAAGGATACAGACTCCACCTGATGCTCTCTCTGCATCCTCAACATTCTTGCTGTAAGCACGGTAGCTTCGGAAGCTGATGCAATCTTTCAGAAATGTTTCCTGTAGGCAGACAGCTACATGAGTCTCAGTCCATCAGTAGCTGCATTTCCTCGTAATTGGCCTTGAGGCCTCTACAATTCCACTGTACAATTCTGGAATCCATGGCTTATTCTAGATGACCTACTTGGAGCTATTTGGCCTTGGGAGGCCCCCGGAGGGGTTTCCCTTTATTCCAGTGACCTTGGTATTTTTATTCTAGGGTTTGGATGGAGAGGAGGACAACCCCCTATTGGGGGAAGTCTTTCTCTCTGGAGAGGGGAGATCCCTCTGGTTAAAGCGGACGTTATTTTCATCCTCTCTCACCTCGGGCATCCTGTCCGCTTTGATTTCTCCCCTTAGGGAGTTGGTCAACCTCTAACTCGGTAGAGGTTGGGGTGTCTGGCTGGGTTCTCTGAGGAGAACCTGTGTCAGACATGATGTCTCCGGGTTCTCCCGGAGTATTGGTTTTGACATGCTGCTCAGTCTCCATGCTCTCATCAGCGAGCACAGAGAACCTGTTCTTTAGCATGACAACAGGGCTTTCTTGTTTCTTCAGAGGTGTGTTCTTTGGCGGTGTTTTCTTCTGAGTTGGAGGAGGAGGAGGGGGTGGTGGGGTCAATGTGTCTGTCTGTGTGGCTATGGATCTTCCTTTCTTAGCATCAGCCTGGGCGTAGGTCTTTGTCAAGCCGAATTGGCCCTTGGGTAGGGCCAGTACAGCCGATTTCGCCTGGCTAAAGGTACATCCGTTTCTTGCCTTGTACTCCTGCACGCAACCTCCTGTTTCCACACAGGGCAGTCCTTGGAGTAGGCTGAGTGGCCAGCTTGACAGTTTGGGCATTTGAACTGGGCTGTGCAGCCCTTGTCCTCATGACCCTCTCCAGCACATCTGGCACACACAGTGTTCCTCTTGCAGACTGCCGCGCCGTGTCCATAACCCTGGCACTTGAAGCACCTCATGGGGTTAGGTATGTAGGGCCTCACTGGAACTCGTAGGTATCCTGCCTTCACATACTCTGGCGGTGTCCTAGTTCCGAATGTGAGGATAATAGTGGCGGTTTTGACCTCCTCACCCTTCCTGCGCCTGGTAATGCGCCGGGCATGGGTGACTCCTTCAATGCCCTCCACTATTTCCTTCTCGGAACATTCCAGTAGGTCCCTAGAGCTGATTACACCTATGCTGGTGTTCAGACTCTTGTGTGGCATGACTTCCACTTGGAGATCACAGAGTCTTCTGCATCTTAAAAGCCCATCAGAGTGTGTCTTGCTGTCTACTTCTACAAGGAGTTCCATTGATTTGTGTAGCTTAGACACACTCTTGGGCTCTCCCACTACTGACTTGAGTCCCTTATAGATAATAAAAGGGCTCAACTTTGTCAGGCTTTTTACCTCCTCTGTGCACCTAACCACCAGAAATGATGGCCAGGTGGCACAGCTTTTTGGGACCTCCTCTTTTTTATCATCAATTCGACGTTTCTTGCCCAGACATAGGTCTGGGGCAAGTAGTTTTGTGTGTGTTTTTTTGTCCATATATATTTTGGTTAATTCGGCACCTGTGCTCCCTACCCGCCATAGAGTCCAACAAGGGGACGGGCCATTCGGATGTCCAGAATGAGCCCGCCAGGGCTACACAGGTGCTATACTCAGTCAGCTGCTACATCGGACATGTGTCCGATACAGCAGCTCCCTGATTGACCCTCCAGCCACCGCCCTCCAGCATAGGTCGACGACCTATGCTGGTAGCTCGGCATGACCAGCCGGTTGACCCAGAGCGAGTCATCTGGGTCTCAGGTCTAGGGGAACTTGGAGCCAAAGTATTGTGTTGTTGTGGTTTATCCTTAGATAGCCATCACTCAAACACCAGGATCTCTTTATCCCTCCTTACCCGTCGCAGTCCACGGCAAACGGACTGGTCTAGGACGTAGTGAGAATTTAAAGTTAAGGAGACAGTGTGATGATCAATGAAGGCAGACTTAGGAAACGAGGAGGCAGACACAATGATAGAAAAGAAGTAGGGCACTTTTGAGCTCCAAAAGTGCTAAGGAAAGAGGAGCGCAGTTTAACGTCATGTCTCGGGACGGTATTTTTATAATACGAAAGAAAAGCTGAACAAAACGGAAAACAAAAGGACAATCATGAGAATGCAGAGGAAAAATGGCTCCGGATAAGGAGTCGTTACATAATACAGACATCCCTGCATTCAGGGGAGGGGAGGTAGAGATGATTCCCCGCTTATCTCTTCACCTCCACTTCCAGCCCCTAAGGTTACACTAAGTTTATCTCCCCTTCCTGGTGTATATAGTTGCTACAAAAAAAAAAAAGAAAAAAAAAAACACTATTAACTACCATTACATGATTAACTAATTGGGTTTTTTTTTATTGATTCATATCAAGAGACTATCACTCGTCTCTTTGTCAATGAACACAATGGTTTTTGAAAATTGTAACAAAATCTCACCGAGGGATCTCAAATGTTCAGAAACAAAGTCATACTGTTCTCTAGAAATATTGTGTTAATCTCATTAGAGGCTATAGGAACATGTCACATTGATACACGCCCTTTAAAAACAACAACAAATAGCACTTGATATTCATGTTCAACTTGTCAAACATCCTGTCACACTGGAGCTTAAAGAGCTATAGCTCTTAGTCGATCCGTGCTTTTTATTACGTATGCAGAAATGCTTGTATAATCAACCACATGCGGACTTCAAAAGATTGTAAAACACACAGAGAGAGAGAGAGAGAGAGAGAGAGAGAAGCCCATACACCACAATCGTAAAAATGGGACTAACCCAAACACATTTTGATGGTGAATTGTTCATTAAAATGAAGAAAACGTCAAGGAGAAGAATGTGTGTGTGTGTAAGTTGAGCAATAAAAAAATATAAAAATACTTTAAAAAAACAAAACAAAGCTTATATTAGGTGTAATTGTATCAGTTATTTTGGGTCAGTCATGTAATTAAATTTTTAGTAGATCTAGCAAGTAATAATTAATCAGCGTGATTGCAAATATTGGTAATTCTGCAGGATTTCAAGGGGCAGCCATCTTTGTTACTATTTTGTTATTGTTTATGTTCCAAAGAAATCCCAAGATAGTGTCTTAAAAAATACCAAGAATTAACATTATTTCTGTGTTTTCAAAGCAATGTTATTTTTTCTTTTAATTTTGACTTGGTGTCTATACAATACGTTTCTTATTGTTCTGTCTTCTTTTTAATTGTTAAATATTGTCTATATCTATTCTGAATTATTCTGATATAGAGAATCTAAATTTAACTAGGCCTACAATAAATATCAGCACAGTTTATTACCAAAAATTATAATTGACCTTTCTTGCCTTTAAGAACCTTGTCCTATTATTAATATAGTAATTAGTCTAGTTCTAGCAGTTAGATTTGAGTCTAATTAATAGACTTATTAGGACTAGATGATACCGGTATAGCTATATCTAGCATATTTTTTACCTTCAAAAATAAAAACAAACAAAAGCCCAAATCGGAGAGAAAACCCAAGATACAAGATTACAGTCTAAACCAGTGGTTCCCAAACTTTTTTGTCTCGTAGACCCCTTGCCATGTTTTCTGGTTTTTGGTTGACCCCTTGCTTAACTTATACCGGTACTGCATTTTTGCAAATTCACCAACTCCATTTTTTAAAAGTAATTTCTAACTGTAGTGAGTCGAAGAGTAAATAAGTAATTTAAAGCTACTTTGTAAGTTAGAGAGCTCTTTCTTTTTTATTGATAAAATTTAAATTTATAACCAATTAAAATAACAGATGATATGTATTACTGAAACTACCAAAGACACTGCAAATGAGGTTTTTTTTTTTTTGCAGGCTCATCATCCATTGCTAGGGATATTATGTTTCATATAGGAATTTGTTGTTCTATGAAGTAGTTCTTCAAACAATAAATATTAATTAATTAATTTGCCTTAAATATCACTGTATTTGTATTTCTTCATCTTTCACGTCTGGCTCAAACATTGGTTCCGCAAAACATTTTTCTCAAAAAGGAGAAGGGGCGAAGTAACTGGCGTCTAAATCAGTAAGCTTTGGGCAGGAGAGACTCATTAGCCTAGGCTTGCAACCCACCTATCAGGGGGAAAACTGAATTCAAATCTCTGCTGTCTTTGCAGATATACCCAAACATGGGAACTGTTTCCCCGAAGAAAAATAAGGAGCAGATGACCCTTAGTCAGTATGCAGCACATAGCGCTACAACCAGTCAGAGCCTGCGAGGCCGCTGATCCTAAACTGTATATGTTGTTTGCAAAGAATTTAATAAGAAGCTTAAAGAAATGTGTTTAAAATAATATCAGATGTACATTTGTGTAAAACAGTTTTTAAAGCTACTTTGATAGCTGGTAAATTCAATATTTTATCTGTAGCCTTTTTTCGTATTTGGTTATAAATGGAGAGATCTTTTAAGACGCGCACAAACCATCATCTTATCTATATGACTTTGAAGATAGATTTTGTGGGTCTGTACTAAACTTTATCTTTGATTTTCAAATCTGTATCTTTTTTATCACAATGGCATTGTCGCAATAGATCCTCCTCTTAATTAGTTTCATATCGTCATAAAAAGGCACTTGGCAACCGCTTCTTTGACAATGAAGAAATGAATCCCAATTTTAAATAACTAATGCTGTATAATCTACATTTAGTTTATGTAGAAAAAATTAAGCTTTTTAAATAAGTATTGAAATTAAATATAACAATTTTTCGTTTGAATAGCAGGATAAATATTGAACGATGAACTACGGAACTAATTATATTGTTATAAACCTGGTGGTGGCACAGATGGGGGTAGTGGTGTGTGTGTGTGTAGTCAGCCGACGCAAATCGCCCCAGGCCAGCGCTAGACGAGCGGTCAACCGTGACGAGTTACCACGATCGGCCGAGACGAGTGTCAACATGATGGTTCGGGAAGGATCGACGTCGTGAACAGAACTCAGGAGTGTCACGAGGGATGTAGTCATCTGACCACCCAGAATGGTCGAGCGACGTTCTGTCCGGTTCTAGAAGGCCAGCAGGGACCCTATATAAGGAGCGAAGGTATCAGAGACCAGTCAGTCACAACTTCCCGATCTACAGTTCGTTATAACGGCTCAGTACAAGTCCGAGACGAGACAGAGAGACCAGTGCAAGAGTTGATACGGCGGAGAGATATTTGTACAGTCTTGTGTTACGTGCTGCCAATTGTACAGTATTGGCTGTTATTTATTGACATTAAACTATTACGTTATTTTCAAGCCCAGAGTTGTCAAGTTCTTTAAGTTGGTGGTGTCGTTTGGTGCAATTTGCAGTGAGCCTGGATAGGGAGATTCGTAATAATATATTAGTGTATGAAATATTTACATTGATGAGATGTGAAAATTAAAGTCACGACCTGCTTAAATGAAATCCATTTTCGTAGACCCACATGGACATCTCATAGACCCCCAATTTATTTTCTCACTTTAGTAGACCCCTTGGAACTCTTCGTAGACCCCTGGGGGTCTATATAGACCACTTTGGGAATCACTGGTCTAAACAATAACAAAGATGGCTGCCCCTTGAACTCCTGCAGAATTACCCAAATATTTTTACAAATCTTATTTCAACTTACCCTATCTGTCTGGTAAAAAGTTTGTACACAAATAGTTGATTAACTATTGGTAGTTATTATTTTTTGTTGTTATCTCAAACAAGGGGAAGAATTTGTACTTGAATGAAGAGGTGGTATATGCTGAGTTAGTCTACTTTATAGGTCGTCGTCTGAGTCAGAAACAAGAGATAACTATACAATCTTCCATTTTCATAGGCTCCCCACTAGCAATGCTACCAATTTTTTTTTTTGTTTAGCGCAATTTTTATGCTTTTAGGTTTCTCAGTACCAATGAGTACAAGTACTTGTCTGAACCGGTTGGAAAGAGGTGAGGGGGAAGGGGTGGAAAGAAAAAGTGTATCTGGGTGATCGCTTTTTAATAGTATTTATTTAAAAAAAAAGGTTGAACGACCTGAAATCGAACACGAGGGCTAACACCTCAACCAATGCACTAACCTTGTCTGCCACCGTGAACAAGTGTTGACCTCATCAATGAAATAATCTCTCTATCTATGTCTTACATTTTAAATAAACAGTTGCACACCACTCTTATATTAAACATTAGCTCGGCTCTAATTTTAACCACAATCACTAATATAAAAGTAATACACACAAACCTATATATAAATGCCTTTATTTAATTAGTATCCATAAGGAAATGCGTTACAAGTTGTGTATTTTACATACTAATTCATCCACAGTTTCCCCACTATAGTACAACAGTCTCACTTAAGCCTTACATTTGAAAGGTTCAGATTGTATTGAATGCTTTTATCGCCAGGAAAACAAAAGAGTTCTTATGTCTGTTTGCTTTTAATGATCGGCGTCTGGTATGTTCTTTGTGATTGTAAAATTTTAAACACTTTTCTTAAAAAGTCTTTTATCTTTTAAAAAATGTTAGCATTGTTATAACTTGTCTTAAAAAGTCTTTTATCTTTTAAAAATTTTAGAATTCGTATAATTGCTTTTCTCAAATATACATAAATACATTGAATGTGTTTGTTTTCTTCTACGATTACAATTATTGTTAAATTAATTAGGCTGAAATTTACTTTAAAAAAAACATGATTTTAAATTACAAATTAACGAGTTCTACCACAAAGTACAGCTCCAATACCGTCTAAACTTCTACAGTTGTCTCAAACATTACGATCATCTAGAGCTCCAAATTGTATCAAACATTATGATCATCTAGACCTCCACAATTGTCTCAAACATTATGATCATCTAGACCTCCACAATTGTCTCAAACATTATGATCATATAGACCTCCATAAATGTCTAAAACATTACGATCATCTAGAGCTCCACAATTGTCTAAAACATTATTATCATCTATACCTCCACAATTGTCTCAAATATTATGATCATCTAGACCTCCACAATTGTCTCAAATATTATGATCATCTAGACCTCCATAATTGTCTAAAACATTATTATCATCTAGAGCTCCACAATTGTCTCAAACATTAAGATCATCTAGACCTTCACAATTGTCTAAAACATTACGATCATCTAGACCTCCACAATTGTCTCAAATATTACGATCATCTAGACCTCCATAATTGTCTAAAACATTACGATCATCTAGACCTCCACAATTGTCTAAAACATTACGATCATCTAGACCTCCACAATTGTCTCAAATATTACGATCATCTAGACCTCCATATATGTCTAAAATATTAAGATCATCTAGACCTCCACAATTGTCTAAAACATTACGATCATCTAGACCTCCACAATTGTCTAAAACATTACGATCATCTAGACCTCCACAATTGTCTCAAACATGGGCGTAGCCAGGATTTTTTTTCGGGTGGGGGAGGAGGTTGGGGAGGAATTTTCTCTCCCACCCTGTTCCCCCCACTATCACGAAAAAAATATATTTCTATGTATGTATGTGTGTGTGTACATCTTTATTATATTCTGACCCTTCATTCTTTCGGAAGACGTTTATTGTGCCCTAGAATAGGTTCTCCCTGGAGTTAGTGGAAAAATTGTTGACTCCCCGCTATTGCCAGCAAGGAGGTCTGGGGGAGTGCTAGGAGCTTTTCCAGCGCGGGGCGGAGCCCCGCCGCCAAGCAATATTTCTGGTATTGAAAGCCAACAAAATGCAAATTCTGAGGTATCTACAGTGCATTTTTCTGTTATTAAAAAGGTTTATTTAAAAAACCTAATGTGATATTCTTACTGACTTAGATCCTCCCGCTCCGTCCGGCGCATTTGTCGTCAAGCTGTTTCCACAAACCTCTGTCACTGGTATTGTTTGAAGACTCTTTCCACCTGCTCTGAGGACTCCATGAATGTGTGGTGCCAAGTTGGTGTCATCGCAACTCTTGTTATGCGTAATTCATTTTGTCGGAGAACTGTCACAGTCTTACTAAGGGGTCGACTCCCAGTTCGACATAAGATTTCCTTGATTCCGTGAGAGGTTTGCTACCTCAAAACGCTCTGTAAGGGGGATTTTAAACTCAAAACCATCTGGAGGAGAGGGGTTTAAACTCAAAACCCCAATTGGCTTGGCTACACTCAAAAAATTTTAGTGTGTAATTTGCTTTTTTTTTATATTAAAGAGGTATTTTTTTAGCAAACCCCTCTGAAGGGAGGGGTTGAAACTCAAAACCCTTTTTGGTCATGCTCATTTCATTTTGAGTACGTAATTTGCTTTTTTTTATATTGAAAAGGTATTTTTTAGCTTTAAACTCCACTGGAGGGAAGTTTAAACTCAAAACCACTTTGACTACACTCATAGAATTTTGAGTGTATAATTTGCTTTGTTTTTATTATTAAAGAGGTATTGTTAGCTTCAATTCAAGCCCCTCTGAAAAGGGTGGGGGGGGGGGGGTAAACTAAAAACCCATTTAGCTACGCTCATAACATTTTGAGTGCGTGTTTTTTTTTTTTTTTTTAATATTTTAGAGATATTTTTTAGCTTCAAATCCTACTAAAGAGGTGGAGGGGTTAAACTGAAAAACCCCTTTGGCTACGCTCATAGAATTTTGAGTGTGTTATTTTCTTTTTTTATATGGAAGAGGGGGGTTATCGTAAATTTTCTAGGGGGTTTTAAAATCAAAATCTTCCTTAACTGTGCTCTTGGAATTTGGGGATTGTCGTTTGCATTTTTTTGTTTTGTTTTATAGAAGAGGGGGTTTAACTGCAAAAACCCCGCTGTAAGGGATTTCAAACTCAGAACCCCCTGGTAGGGGGTTTTAAACTGAAAAACCCTTGGCTGTGCTGGGGCAAGTGATGGTTTAGTATTAAAATCTCACCTAAAATAAACAAAATCGAAGCAAAAAATATGTCATCTAATTCCGATTCCAGCGGGGGGAGATTTCATTTCCGATGGGGGGGGGGGTTCCCATGGCTACGCCCATGGTCTCAAACATTACGTTCATCTAAACCTCCCTAATTATCTAAAACTTTACCATTATCTAAAGTTTAATCTAAGCCTTTATCATTATCTAAAACTTTATCATTATCTAAGACTTTATCATCATATAAATCTTGATCATATTCTAAGACTTTATAATCTTCTAAAACTTTAAATCAGCTAAAACTTTAAACCATTGAAAATTTTAAAATCTTCTAAAAGCCTATCTTAATCCTAGAGTCTAAGCCTGCCTTTATCATTATCTAATACTTAATAAACATTTAAAACTTTAACAATAATATATTTAGCGTCCTCTAATCAAATACATAATGTGTTATCACGATTAATGGCTAAAATTTAATATAACGCTAACCATATGCACTTGTGCTATTCATTAAATATTTATAAAAGTTTGAGAGTTCCTGGACAGTTGGACAAGTTTCTTTTTTTTTATTCCATGTTTCCATATAACGTCAAATGAATTACGTCCCTTTAGGAACAAAGTATTGTATGTTCTCATTTCTCAAAAGTCTTTGAACATTGAAAGAAACATACTTAAAAGTAGCATTATTGATTGATTGATTATGTTAACTCCCTTGATGAGTGTCGAAATGAAAAGGTGTGAATAACATTGTGGATGGAGGGAGCTCGAGAGACATTTCAAATAAGCATTTTTTTTTCTTGGCAGTTGTAAATTTTTTTTTTTGCTTTATAATTATTAATACGTTGACATTCATTTGTCATAAAAAGTGACTAGTTGACATTCATTTTTTATGGCGTCTGGATATTTAGGCACCGGTAATTTAGGCACCAGGAACTTAAAGCACCGGTAAGTTAGGCACTTTTTGACAAGGTGAAAATTAGGCGCCGGAAAATTAGGCAATCTTTAATAAAATTAAGAATTTTTTGAGACAAAGTAACAAACGACACTTTCACAAAGGGGAATTTTATTAACTTTTTATTATTAACTTTGATCAAATGATGCGTGCAGAGTTTCACGTGACTACGTAAACCCAGTGAACTGTAGATTGTAATAAACAACTGAATTTTAAAATTTCATAGACACTCATTTTATAGTTGTTGAACAATCAAATAACGTAGGTAATTGTAAACTATATGTATTACAGCGCAACAATTATCTGTCAGGTGGGTTTTTTCCTGGTTCATCTAGGGTATGATGTGCTTCCCATGGCTCCCCACCTGACAAGTGTTTATTAACTTCTTACTGGGGTTGTAATTTGGCCAGGCGCGTCTGCCCTGACACCCAGGACAGTTTATTCGTTAATACATAGATAATTATACAACACAATTACTGACTATATGTGAACTTATATCTGTTAATAAAAAGAGTGTGAATGCAACAATTTAATAAATAACTAATGTAACATGACATGACAGATGAATACGGGTTTGGTAACTAGTATTATACAAGGTCAAATACAAACAAACCGCTTATTTAAAATAACATAGCACACCTTAATCTCAGTGTCACGAATCGATCAGGGCTCGCACACACACATTCACAATGCCATGGATGCACGGACCACACCAAAACAAATCAGGCTGACTATAACAGAGTCCCAAGCCTGAGTCCCTAAACAAGAAAAATACGCATTCCTTGAGACCGCCATTTAAAATATTATATTAGTAACTTTTTCAAAAAAAATCAAGCAAAACAAACGAACTTACCCAATAGTGGAGAAGAAAACGCAAAAGAAAACTCCAACAAAAGATCCGCCATCAGGACAACCACAACAGAAGCAAAGAGGCAATGACATCAACAAAAAGCGTCCTTAGGCACTAGAGCGCACAAACCATTATGGTGCACAAAAGAGAAACATCACACCAGAAGCAACTCTAGATGCTCATGACAACACCCACCTTAGTGACGCCACTGCATCCCTGCATTCAGGGGAGGTGAGGTAGAGATGATTCCCTGCTCATAACCTCCACCTCCAACCCCAAGGTTACACTAGGTCTATCTCCCATTGGAGGAGTACATTTTTGCTGTAAAAACAAAACTATTAGTTACCACTAATTGATTCACTAATTGGTGGATTTGTTTATTGATTCATGTCAAGAGCTTGTATGCTAATTTGAAGACCAGTAGATTAGTAGAAGTGGTCAAAAATTGATTACAAAAATCCAAACATGCAAGAAAGATGCAGAGGTACAAAGTACAACTATTCTACAGAAGACTTACTTTTATTACAGGGGATATAAAACAAGTCTTATTCAAATCGATCACTTTAATACGATGGTATTTCAATCCTATGAAGTGGACAGCATAAAGAGTAGGGAGAGAAGAAACTTTGTGAAGACATTTGTAACACTATTGTGGTAGCTGAGCATTGAACGCTGCCTACTGTACCGGATCTTGCTTTCTTGATGACCCTATCAGCTGCCACTGTATCACCCTCATGGAAGCATTAATTAGCATAAATAAATTAATTATATTATTTAAATAGTATGACAAACTATGCAAGTAAAGCTTCTTTGATGAATCTCTTACATATTAAGTTTACACTTTGCAGATAGATGACACATTGTCTTTTGAGTGAGCAATCTAGTGGATACAACCGAGAAAATGTTTTACGGCCTGAGATCTTCCATAAATTTTGTCTCCACAATCATAGGTCCGCAGGAGGTCGAGTTAGATTTTCTTTTCGCCGTCTGCGTTTGTTCTTGGCAGCAGATTTTCTTTTGGTCTCAAATGTGTATCCCGCGGCCTTCGTGAGAGACCTCCAGCTGTCTCGTTCTGAGGCAGCATGCAACCAGGTGCTCTCTTCTATGTCAGCCAAGGAAAGTTTACGCCTAAGCTGGTCTTTGAAACGTTTCCGTTGGGCGCCTCTGTTACGTCGACCACCTTTTAGCTCACCAAAAAAAAAAGACTGCCTTGGCACACGTTTGTCTCCCATACGGATACGTGCCCTACCCAGCGTAACTGTCGGACCAAAAGAAGTCTCTCTATACTGTCCATACCGGCGTTCGCTAGGACATCGCTGTTTGTAGTGCGGTCTTGCCACCGTATGTCCATAGTGGAGCGCAAGCATCTTTGGTGAAAGCGCTCAAGAAGTCTTAGATGTTTCCTGCATAATGTTAATGTCTCAGAGCCATACAGAAGGGTTGAGAGAACCACCGCCTGGTAGACACTGATTTTTGTAGTCAGGCGGAGCGATCTGTTCCGCCAAACTATCGCCTAAAGGCGTCCAAAAGCGCTACTGGCCCTGGCCAGACATTTATCAACTTTCTTTGAAAGTGAGGCGTAATTTGACACTATACTACCTAGATATGTGAAGTGGTCTACCACATTAAGGGGCTGTCCTTTTACGGTGATCCTTGAATAAAACATACTCAACTTATAAATAACTCAGGGTTCAATGTGATCTATTTAAAGAGATGCACCATTCTTTAGCTTATAAGTAAAGTAACCCTTACAGACCTTGCGATATATGGGGCAGATGATGCAGAGGTCATCTGTTTCTGTAGCCCATGGTTTACGAGGGTGCCATGTGGCCAGCTCAACTACCAACCGCCTTTACTTTTCCCCTAACTAATGTCAGGTACCCATTAGAGGATTCAGAGGCGCCCGAAAATCCCAAAGATAAAAATCCCTGTCTTCACCAGGTTCGAACCCGGAACCTCCTGTTCGGAATGCAAGCGCTTTACCGCTCAGCCAGCGCGACTATATTCTTTACTTTATAAGGAGGATTAAATCGTTGAGCAAAACTTTGAACGTAGACTCTAAGACTTCACTTGGCATGTCAGAATAAAATGTAAGTCAAACTTAACAGAGCATTTCATATTAGCTCTAAAATAAACTCACCAATGCCTAACCATTACTAAGTCAAACAAAACTTAATATGGTTTTTAAGTAGTCTATTCGATAACCCAGATCAATTTTTTATAACCTACGTGTCTATAAATTTCAAAAAACCAAGAAAGCGAAGAAAACAAAATGACTGAACCGTGAAGAGCTGAAAGGTGGATTATTATGTGAGTCCAGTGTGAAATAATGTCTTGCATAAAAGAAATGTAACCGCCACTAGCTCATATATTATTTCATCATCTGCTCTTTGATGTCGAAACAATTCAAAATTCAATGACTAAACAAAAATATGTGACAAGCCCATAGACATAAATAAATATAGACTGGCCGAAGGAAATAACTTCATGTAACTTGAAAACATGTATATCTATTGAATTCGGATTTCCGAATTATGAAAAATTGCATGATCTTCATTCTTAGAGATTAAACAAAACTACGCAATATATTTACAATATATATAGGTGTGTGACTGAAATAGATATGAATACTTAACTTTTATACTGCTCATAAATGCTGTATAATAAAGTACACAACATTGCAAGTCACAAATTTTCGTTTCATAAAACTCTTTAATCGGCCAGTTTATATTTATTTATGTCTATGGACAAGCCATTCACCTATCAAGAAAATTTAAAAAAATGTAATCTAAAATCTTTTTCCACATTTTCTTTTTTTCATGAAATTTACGCATCATTTTTATGAATTGATTTAAGCAGGCTAATTTGGATCTGCCAAAGACCTTCACGACTAACTTTATACAAGGCCTAGCTCAAATGTATGAATGCGTGATAAAAACATTTGAATTTTTCTCTGCATTTTTCCTGAAGTTGGCGGACTGAAAGGATCATGTCTACCGTATTACACTGCCTCAAGCTTCCAGATAACGTTATAGTCTATTTACCAGCACCCTAGACAGAATTTTGCCAGCATCGGACAGAAGGGGTATGCCACGTTAGTTATCGTATATCTGCTTAGTGCTTTTCCTCGTGTACTGATGAATAACAAAGGCATCTTTGAGGTTAGTTTCTTTTGTACCCATTATTTTTGGTAAAGTTCTGTAAGTCCCAAGTTGTTTATATACTTTAGTTTATTAGTTTATTGAAACTCTGCAGAGGGTTTTTAATACAGACTAATAATACTAACATGGGTAGTGGTGGCTGATAAAGCACTTGGCAACGGACCTCAAGTATGACGAGTATGAGTGGCTTGTTTGGTGTCTAGGGGATGATTATTCTTTAATTGCCACACACTGGTCCATCAGAGATAAATCGGGAGCAGACACGCAACGAAACAAATAATGGAGAAAGAAATATAAATAAATAAATAAATAAATAAATAAATAAATAAATAAATAAATAAATATATATATATATATATCTTTTATATAGCGCTACTTTCATGCTCATAGCATGCTCAGAGCGCTTTGGTCCAATCTCATTTGTGGACCAGTGGGGTTTGTTTTCCGTGCTGCCTTTAGGCGCTCAGTAAACACAACTCTGTCCGAGTTGGGTGTCCAACCTCGAGCCCCTAGGTAGCCAAGCCAAGCCAAGCCAAGTCAAGTTCAAGCGAATTTAGCCTCTCGAAAAATGTTGAGAAATTAAAGAATATTTTTTTTACATAAATATATAAAGTAGAATAAAATAGGGGAGGGGATTTGCATCTATCTCGTTAGCAATATTGTATCATCATACTAAGCACTTAATTAGACAGTATATGACTTTTATTCTCTGCGCTTAGCTGATTGTCCTACTGATGTCGCAGCTGGTTGTGTTCCTGGCTGGAGGTCTTCCAGCTGGAGGTGGCGCTCTTGCGGGTAGAGGGACGCCGGTGATTGTTCTTGTGGAGTCTCAATCTAAAGTTCTGATATCTGTAGTGGGCACAGTAGGGAGCGTGGCCGGCTACCGTCGGCACAAGTGTGTTGCGGGCAGAGCTGATCTGCCTTGGGCAGGATAAGTCCAGTGAGTTGCGGAGATTTGGCGAAGCTTTGACGTCTAGCACAGATACGTGGTCTATAGGAACGTCGTGCCTAATAATTTGACAAGTGGACTTTTAAGTGGCAGGCAAGTAGAACCGATCGCGCCAAGTAGTAGAGCCAAAATAGGCATGTAGGCCAATATGCAATTGAGTAGTGTCAAGTGGGCAGATGACTATGGATAGTAGATCCAAGTAAATAGTATCCAATAGATGATACTCAATAGGCGATACTAGAAAGGCAGACACCTGAGGGAGGTTGCGGATAAACAAAGACAAGTTAGGACATGTCTCTCATGCATCTTATCGATGCCCTCGACCGAGGTGCATTCGTCAGATTGCTAAAATTGCCATTGGCCATAGACAATGGAGTGCGCTTGAATGAAGATAATGTCCGTTCAAGGGGCGCAACTCTCGTTAAAGAAAAATGGGTAGAGGGAAGATAATTCATATCTCTTTTTTAAGCGCAGTATTAGTACGCTAGTAAAATTATCAAGGCGGCCAGTCGTGATAAAGGGAATAAAATAAGATGTACAAATATATACATAGTGGCATCAACGATCAATTGAGCAACATAGCATTAATAGATTAAAGCAATATATAAATATATACATATGTCATGTTTATGTTTTCTACTTGCGACAGTGAGAAATACACAATGCTCTAATTAAATATAAATGAAATAATAATTTACACATGATAACAGCCAGTGAGAAACAAACACACAGTAATTAAAATGGGACTGTGATTGAGTTCGGCTTACCACCAGGTATTTATCTAGAAGGGTATCTGGAAATTTAGACACCCGAAAATTTAGGCAACCGGATATTTAGAAAACCGGAAATTTAGGCACCCTGATAATTAGGCACCCGGAAATTTAGGCACCGGATAATTAGGCACCGGAAAATTAGGCACTCTTAAATTAGCGACCTTAATTTTGAAAGTAGTTTTAAAATTTTAACGTATATTTTATCCTTAGACTATGGGCTATCGGTGACGTTATAAAAAAAATAGCAACTGAAACGATTCTTACTGAATTTTCATGATATAAAAGAAAAGCTGACAAAACGAGGAAAAAATGACAATCGTGAGAATGTGTGGAAAAAAATGACTCCGGATTAATAGTCATTATAAAATATAGACCTCAAAGGATTCAGGAAAGGGGAGGTAGAGTTGATTCTCTTCTCATTGCTTCACCTCCTTAGCCCTTCCCCCTCTACGCACTCCCACTAAAAGGAGAGGATCGCGGGTAGATGTTGAACTAGGTCGTGAAAATGACGCAATGAGTCTCAAGGCTACACACTGGAGTACAGGGCAGGGTACAGCATTGTGCTTAATTGCTAAAATGGAAGTCTGGAGAAAATTGTCTTCTTATAGTGGGAATGGAAATGCGCAGGAGGGATTTACTTATAGGAATTAAATATGTTGATAAACTAAAGTAGTATTCATATTTTATAATAGCATTAATATTTAATATCAACACGCCTTCTTTTATATTGTTATTGGGTAACTCCTTTAGGAAGATCTATTGTGTGAGCGTATGGGTGTGTTACGTCCTTCAAATGTGGTAATTAACTTTTATTGAATATATATGTAAATTTATGTAATATAATATTTATATAAATTGCAATGGAAATCCCAAAACGGATAATAATTACGATAAAATATAATTATTTGAAAATTTAAAAAAAGTTAATGGAAAAGGCAGATGAGTTAAAAATTTAAATATCATTTTTTTGGAATATTGGTCTCTTATTAAATACTTATTCTGCTTATAGAAGATTGTTGATGTTCCAATTTAACCCCGCCTTCTCTATCATAAACCAAATATATTTACTACAATTTTCGAGAAGGTATGATTCCCGCATTCCTTTTGTGTTCAGTACCATACACAATTTTTTTCTTCAGAATGAAAAAAAAAACAATGACAAAAATGTTTCATACACACGTTATTAAACACTTACACAAATATATGATTAAAAAAATAACAACTAAAAAAACATTCGTTTCCCTAACTTTCAACACTGCCCAATGAAATTTAACTATCTTTATTTTCCTTATATATATTAATATTTTTATTACTGTTATTATTTTTATGATGGTTTTAACAGAAATGTGTCTACCAAGTGTAAACAGGTCAGGAGGCGCTCTGAGTGAGAGAGGACCTTTTCTCTGCTCAACATTAACTTTTATACAGTAGGCAGATGTTAGCCGTACTGGGTGGGCTCAATCTGTGCACCTCAATATGGTGACCAAGGGGCTAGAGTCACCTAAGTAACCAGACATAGTAACCTAAACTAAATGAAAGCAAGATAACGAAACTTTAGTTTAAGATAAATAAACAAAACGAAACTTTATTTACATACAAAACAATAAATCAATAATAAAATAATATATAAACTAAACACTACAACTGAACTCAGCAACTAACTAAAACCCTCTAAATCTACGCCACTACAAACACTAACAAACTAACCAAACCAACTATCTAACACAAACTGATAAAACCAACTATCTAACTAAATCACTACAACTAGTACAACTACTACACTAGACCTAGATCTATACAAAAACACTACAATAAACTAGTCTAGATCTACAATATTCTACTACAACCAATCCATAACTAAAACTAAAACAAGAACACCTTAGTCTTAGTACTTTACTATTAGTATTCACTAATAACAGAAACAGACTATAACTAAGCCACTAAGCCTTGACTAAGGCAATACTAAACTAGATCTGGTACAGAAAAAAATAAATCTAGATCTACAACAGAGTAATTTCAGTTATAATAGCACAGCAGAGTAATAGCAGCATGTATTCAAGCAGCTATATTCAGCAGTTAAAACAGCAGAGTAATACAGCAGTAACAATAGCCTGCAATACATAAAATGATATATTCTATTAGATCTAGATAACTCAAACCAGGACTGATGGACGCCGCCATCTTTAAATTAACATGCTCAAAACATAAACTGCCAACTAGAAAATAAAACTAAATTAAGATATATCTAGCATATTTACACATAGTAATCCAGCTAGATTACTCAAAGAACTAGGCAATGAGCTAGCCCCAGTGTTCAAAATACTCTTTCAGGCTTCACTTAACCAGGGCAGAGTACCAAAGGACTGGAAAGAAGCTAATGTCACCCCCCCCCCTATTTAAAAAAGGAGAAAAATCTGACCCAGGAAACTACAGACCAGTATCACTTACCAGCATCACATGTAAAATCCTAGAACACTTAATATGTAGCAACATCATAAACCACTTAGACAAAACATAATGTCCTCACACCATACCAACATGGCTTTAGGAAATATAGATCATGTGAAACACAACTAATAGGACTAATTGATGATTTTTCATAAGGTTTAGATAATAGTGAACAAATAGATGCTATCTTACTAGATTTTTCTAAGGCTTTTGACAAAGTTCACCACCATAGTTTGCTTAAAAAATTAAAATATTTTGGCATTAATGGTCCACTGCATCAGTGGATTAAAGATTTTCTGATAGGGAAAGAACAAACTGTAATAATAAATGGCTCTAAATCAACACCGATAACAGTAAACTCAGGTGTACCTCAAGGAACAGTCTTGGGTCCACTACTATTTTTAATTTACATAAATGATTTACCAAATTGCATTAGTTCAGGAACAAAAGTCAGATTATTCGCAGACGATTGCATAATATATAGAACAATAAAAACAACACAAGACACAGATATTTTACAAAGAGAATTAGATGAATTACAGAAATGGGAATCAAATTGGAGCATGTCTTTCCACCCAGAAAAATGTCAGTTGTTAAGAGTAACAAAAAAACTAAAACAAATTAATTCCACTTATCTTATTCATGGCAAACCAGTAACACAGACTAAAAACGCAAAATACCTAGGTGTTATAATAAATGAAAAACTGTCATGGAATCCACATATTGATGAAACTACAAAAAATCAAACAAAGCATTAGGATTTATTAAAAGAAATTTCTATAAATCAAATAAGAACATAAAACTAAAATGTTATTTAACCTTGGTTAGGCCAATAATAGAATATGCATCCTCCGTTTGGGACCCTGTGACAGGTGGGGAAATGTGACGTGTGTTTGGCGCGTTTTATGTCTAGGGGATGATTATTTTTAAAGCTATCACACACCAACCTATCAGCATATGAATCGGGAGCAGACACGCAACGAGACAAGCAATGAAAGATAGATACAAAAGTTAAAAATAAAGAATATTTATTCACATAAATATACATATAAGAATGAAAAGGGGGAGGGTTTGCGTCTATCTCTAAATAATACTAGACTTAAACATCACTCTTGCACCTAATAAGAGAGTATGTCACTTTGTCTTCTCACTTAGCTGGTTGTCCTGTTGATGTCGCAGCTGGCTGTGTCCTGGCTTGAGGTTCTGCAGCTGGAGGTGGCGCTCTAGCGGATAGAGGGACGCCGGTGATATAGTTCTTGTGGAGTCTCAATCCCCAAAATCTAATATCTGTAGTGGGCACAGTAGGGCGGGTGGCCGGCTACCGTGGGCACAAGGTTACTGCGGGCAGAGCTGATCTGCCGTGGGCAGCGTAGTTGACAGGATATGTCCAGTGAGTTGCAGAGGGTTGGCGTAGCTATGACGTCTCACACAGATCTGAATCTATAGGGACGTCGCACCTAATAGCTTGACAGGTGGGCTGTCGAATAGGCGGGCAATGCCGATAGCGCCAAGTGGTAGAGTTGAGTAGATCTCAGTAGGCAAGTGCAGTGCCTAATAGCACTAAGCACATTAATAGGTAAATAGGCAGGTAAATAGATCGTTGATCCAATAAATAAATAGGCAGACACCTGAGGGAGGCTGCGGATAAATAAAGACAAGTTAGGACATGTCTCTCATGCATCTTATCGATGCCCTCGACTGAGGTGCATTCATCAGATTGGTAAAATTGCTTTAGAGCACAATGGGGAGATGATGACAAATGGGATTTGGAAAATAGATGGCTGATAGTAGCAATATAAAAAGGTACATAAAAGGGAAAGTAATAATATAAAATGTACATAAAAGGGGAAATAATAATCTCAAATAAATAACACAGGTGGATAGAGAAAGAGAAAAAGGGGGGGGGGGTGAATTGGGCGGTGGTCAGCGACCAAGACGGTTTGTTTACATATGACCGTGGGTCGAGAACAATGGAGCGCGCTTGAATGGAGAGGGTGTCCGTTCAAGCGGCGCAACTCTCATTAGAGTAATATGAGTAAAGGGGAGATAATTCAATACAGGGGAGATAATCTCCTTTCTAAGTATTAGTGCGATAGTAAAATCCTCAAGGCGATCAACCGAGATAAAGGAAATAAAATAAGATGTACAAATATATACATGGTTGCATCAAGGATCAATTGAGCAGCGTAGCATAAATAGATTAATGCAATTCATAAACACATAGGGCATGTTTATGTTTTCTACTTACGCCAGTGAGAAATACACAATGCACTAATTAAATATAAATGAACTAAGCAAAATACACATGATAATATCCGATGGAAATAGCACAAAAGTAATTAAGTTTGGCTTACCACCAGGTATTCCTCTAGGAGTAAGAATGTATGAAGTAGTCCAGACTCGATAGCTCAACGACAATGAGAAATAAGAGGGTCTGATTTGATTTGGATCTACTTTATATAGGCCTGGAGAAGGCGGGCGGAAACAGGAAATGTCCTAGGCTAAAAGTTATCTTACACGTGGGTGAAGTCCGACAAGAGTCGCACATGGGTACATCGAGAGGCACTTTGACTCGAGTAATCTCCTAGATCAAAGAGAGACGTAGGAGAAAGGTGGGGGGGGGAGGATTGACTTGCATTCCACACAAGGTGGTGTCCACTGCGGCTGTCAGACATCCTGCCGATAAGATCAAAGAGTCTGTGCGTATCTTTGCCCCGGTCAAGGGAAGATAAATCGAAAGACGTGGCCTATCTATCTCCAATGTGGTCAACTAAGTCTAGCCTGGAGGAGAAAAGGTGGTGCGGGTGGAGAATTTAGGGGTAGGATGGGGAAATAATTAAAATAAAATAAATAAATAATGAAAAATAATAATTAATGCTGTGATAAATTTGAGTGACTCTGACAGTTTTTGACTTGTCACAGACCCCTCTACTCAAGAAAACATTAAAAAACTGGAACAGACACAAAATAGAGCAGTGATATTCATAACAAACGAATATTCACATTTGACTAGAGTAACATTTTTAGTAAAATCACTAAATTTAGAAAGTCTTCAGGACAGAAGGCTCAAAAGTAAAGTAGCAATCATACATAAAACACTGAACCATTATATTCAAATACAAAAACAAAATTTAATAAAGTACTCTGAAAGACACAAAGATAAAGGCACATTCCTCGTCCCATATGCTAGGATAAATTTGTACAAATACTCCTTCTTCCCTAGTGCTATTAGAGCATGGAATGGGTTGCCTGAGCTAGCCAGGAAAACCAGTGACTTGGCAGAATTTAAGTCATTGGTTAATATGCATGACTAAATGCATGACGCGTAGGACGTAGTCATCTTCTTTTTTGAAGTAACGTCTGTATTATATAAGATAAGAAGAAGATAGCGTGACATAGATCTAGTAAAAGAAAATATAAAATAGTTGTACACTTACAGGCCGTCCCAGGTACAGAATAATAAAATAATTACACGACAGACCACAAAGATCTTCTGCTGTCACACAGAGATACTGTACTGACCACTGGTCAACTGTACACTTAACTGTTTTAAGACAGCATGTAGTACATCAGTTTTATACTATCCCGCACTAACCTATATAAATATGCGGAAGTACAATTATAAAATCTGACACTAACCTATAAAAATATAATATATAACAATAGTTCTAACCTATACAACAAAAATACATTGAAAAATAGCTAAAATTGCATATAAATCTAGCTCTGGGAGCGCAAGTCCCCAGACTTCCACGTTAACACCTTTGTGTTTCCATACCCTTTAGTCCAGTGTGTAGCCTTCAGAGTCACTACGTAACTTTTACGACCAAGTATACATCTACCTGCGAGAAATCTTCTCATTTAAGTGAGAGTGTGTGCCCCCCCCACATCCCATTTTAAAAGTACAACCCCTTCCTTTCCCACAAGCAGAGGGCGATTGCGAATATATTTATCGCCAACACTCACCGACATAATAAAAATATTTTATAATACTGTTTAATCCTAAGTATTTACAATAGTAACTAAATATTTACACAAATTGCGTAATCATCAATTTAAAAAACTCACCAGTCAACTTTAGGGGTTGGTGATGGACGGAAGCAATGAGCGGAGAATCATCTCTACCTCCCCTTCCCAGAATGCTGTGATGTCTATATTATATAATGACTCATGAGTCATTTTTTCGACACATTGTCATTTTCCCCATTTTGTTAGCTTTTCTTTAGTTAGAATCTTTATAGTTGCTATTTATTATAACGTCACCGATAGCCCATAGCCTAAAGATAAAATATACGTTAACATTTTAACATTATTTTCAAAATAAAGATCGCTTATTAAAGAGTGCCTAATTTTCCGGTGCCTAATTTTCCGGTACCTAATTTTCCGCCTTGTCAAAAAGTAGCTTATTATCCGGTGCCTAAATTTCCGGGTGACTAATTATCTATTTGTTTAAATTTCCGGGTGCCTAAATATCCGGGTGCCTAAATATCCGGTGCCTAAATATCCGTAAATACGCGGGGCCTAAATATCCGGTGCAAAAATGTCCTAAATTCCTCTAGAAGTAAGAAAGAATGAAATAGTCCAGACTCGACTGGTCAGTGAAGAGAATAAGTGACAGAATGAGTCTAACTCGCTTTATTCTAGCTTATAAAGGTCAAGAAGAGATGGGGGGAAACAGGAAAGGCGATAGACTAAGGATTATCTCTCACGTGAGTGAAGCCCGACGAAAGTTGCACCTTGGAAGGGTCAAGAGGCGTTTCACTCTCAGTTAGTTGTTTCTCTATCTCCCTCAGAGTTATTTCCTTCTCTTTGGCTATTTCAGCTATTTCAGCTTCCTTTCTTTCCCTTTCTGTTTCCCTTCTCTCCCTTTCCAATAGCTATTTCATGTTCCCTTGCTGACCTTGTCGTCTCTATCCAGAGCAACAAGTCGTTCCTTAATGTATTCTTTCAGCTCTGCATCACTAAATAATTTAGACTCCTCTATGAGCTCTGCTATCCGCTGCTTGCGGTCAGATTCAGTCTTGGAGCGGGTGCCACTGGTCATAAAATCAGAGAGAGAGTGAGAGAGAGAGAGAGATATCTACTGGTCTAACAAGATTTCAAATAAGAAACTGTGGCTAAGACCAAATCAGGTCTTTAGCAAGCCAGCATCCAACATAACAAGGCAAGCTCTCACGTAAACCCCAAAGGAAAGAGGAAGAGGGGACAACCCAAAAATACATGATGTAGCGATTTGGAAGCAGATGCCAAGCAGATTGGAAAGACTATGGGGCTGATGGGGAAACTAGAACCAAGACGCATGGAGGAGGCTGGTTGATAGCTTATGCCCCAGATGCGAACCCAGGCAGAGAAATGATGATGAAACTCACATGGCACACACACACACATACACAAATGACACAAATGTGTTAGAAGCAAGATTACAAATTGAGAAACAAACTCAGATGCAGCTCTCGAAAGTTCTACTAATTGACCATTGGTTTGGTGTTGATAAAAAGTATCAGAAGCTATGATCTACAAACAATGAACAAAATAAATCCTGCCTCCTGTCATACAAGATAGACGTATGATGGGTGAAAATGTTTCATTGTTTGGTAGGTTGACGTCATCAAGATGGGAGCCTGGACAAACAGATTTGATTGGATGATTATCATGTTGGTGGTTGACATACAGACAATGGGGTTAGTGAATGGCCAATTCTTATTGATAGATATGATCGTCCTCGATGTTTGTATGTCTTTCAGAGGTGCAGATCATTATAAATGGAACTATATCATGCTTTTAAATTTTGTTATGCATACAATTACTTTCACACAAAATTGATTAATTCTTTTTTATGTAATTATTAGCAACTCATACAACAATAAATACACCATTCACTAATAATTATTTTTTGTATAACTTTATTTTGAGAAATAGATAAATTGTTTACAACAATATAATGCAAACTAAAAAATCTATACAATTCCTAATATAACCTCCCCTTTCCATTTGCTATTAATAGTACATCGTAATTAAAATGATCTATTTTCATGAAAAATTGGCTTTCCATTTAATTTAAAAAGCAGAATGGTTGGCTTTTAAAAAAATAAAAATACACATAAGCTTTGCGAGCTCGGAAATAATCATTTTCCCTTTCGGAGCCGCTAAAAAAAGAAACCCGTACAAATGAATGTCTTAGACATGAACAAAGACTGTCCAGATTTCAAGAAAGTTTCTGCCAAGAGTTTTCCATTCCTTAACCTAAAAAAATCTAACGAACTTTTTGCGGAAATGATTTTTTATTTAAAGAGTGGCAACCAAGAGAATTTAAAGAATAATTAGTATTTAATTATAATAATAATAATTTAATTTATACAGAGACATAATCCTATCCGACTCAACAAAGCAGACATAAGAGTTAAAATGACAAAAATAAATCCGATTTATGCATATTATCAGGGAACGAATTCACAAACGTACTGCTGTAAGAAGCTACAAGGTACATCATTAGCGCCATAGAAAGCAACGAAGACAACACAATCTTCTGCGCTATTGCTAGGTGTTGGCTTACCCGAAATGAAAAAAACCATTTCCGTTTGAGAAAGAAAAGTTCCATCTGACCAGACAAAATTTCCCTCTTGGACAATATCATCCAGACCTATGTACACTAATCCAACATTTTTCATAAGCGCTTTCAACAGATTAATTCTTTCTGGGGTTTTCACTGTCATTAATAATCCGTTATTCTGCTTACATATTCCTGCGGCAGTTGTGTAGTTGGCAGTAGTGTTTGAAACGAAGGCACATAGTCTTGTGTTATTGATAGCCACCTCATTGAAGCCACGGTCAGTCGGGCAGTAGAAGACACCTGTAGAGTACAAGTAGTTAAGAAAGAAAGTTGTCACATTGTTTCTCCAAAGGCCACGTCCCAGGTGACAGGACAAATCCCTTGTGCCGTACAGGAAAGCTTCACACTTGGGACTTGAATTGAGACACCATTTTGCACACTCAACTATCGACCTACTATTGTTGCTGGATGTCATGGGGTACATTGCAATGTCTCTCTGAATCACGCGAGTAAACTGTCTGAAAGATGTTGCACTCTGAAGCAGACAGAAACTGAGTGTGAAGTAAATGGAACAAATTGAGAAGCTCATTGCAAAAAGAACATCTATAGAACAAACTTGTCGACTGTGGTGCAGTTTTTCTCACTTCTTTTTGTATACTTTCTGAGACACTGAATAACACATCTATAAAGTTCCTTATATTTTACCCAGGAACACGCACAAAGCATTAAAGCAAAAAAATGTTTATGATGTTAATTTAAATCTGCACAGTGAAATATATAATAACACTATTGAAATGTTAACCAGTTGATCGTGTCTGAACAGACACAAAACAATACAGCCAGAGATTACAACAGTGTAAACATTTGTTTTATTTGGTAACACTCCGAGCAACTGCAAGTCTAACACTCGTCTCTCTGGCCATGAACACAATGGTTTGGGAAAATTGTTTGAAAATCCCATCGAGGGATCTCAAATGTTCAGAAATAGAGTCCTACTGTTCTCTTGTAATTCATACGAGGATAGGGACATGTTACATTGATACACACCCTTTAAATACAACAACAAATAGCGCTTGATATTCATGTTCAACTTGTCAAACATCCTGTCACACTGGAGCTTAAAGAGCTAGAGCTCTTAGACGATCCGTGCTTATTACGTATGCAGAAACTCTTGTTTAATCAACCACATGCGGACTTCAAAAGATTGTAAAACACACACAGAAATAGAGAGAGAGAGAAAAACCCATACACCACAATCGTAAAAATGGGAATAACCAAAGCACATTTTAATGGTGAATTGTTCATTAAACTGCAGAAAATGTCAAGGAGAACAATGTGTATGAACAAGTAAAACATGAACAAGTTTCTAAAATACTTTAAAAAACAAAACAAAGCTTCTATTAGGTGTAATTGCAGCAGTCAGTTTAGATCAGTCATGTCATTAAATTTGTAGTAGATTTAGACTAGTACTAATAAATCAGCATGAGTACAAATATTTTTACAAAGCTTATATCAACTCACTCTGTCTTGTAAAAAGTTTGTACACAAATAGTTGATTAACTATCATTAACTATGATCCTATGACTTGTCCGAATCTGTTGGAAAGGTGTGTGTGTGGGGGGGGAGAGGTGAATCTGGGCGATCGCTTTTTAAATGTATTTGTTTCAAAACAAAAAGGTTGAACGACCTGAAGTCGAACACGAGGGCTAACACCTCCTCAGCCAATCCACTAACCTTGTGTACCAGCGTGAACAATTGTTGACCTTATTTAATGAAATAATCTCTCTCTGTCATACACTTTAAACAAACAGTTGCACACCACTCTAATATTAAATACGTTTGGCTATTAATTAACTCGGCTCTAAAAATAACCACACAGCCACACGTACATATCCATTTATTTAATTAGTATCCATAAGGAAAGATCTTACAGGTTGCGCATTATACATACTAAGACATCCCCACTATAGTACAACAGTCTCACTTAAACCTTACATTTGAAAGGTTCAGATTGCATTGAATGATTTGATCTCCAGAAAAACAAAGGAGTTCTTATGT
Organism: Biomphalaria glabrata; assembly: GCF_947242115.1. Taxonomy (NCBI): domain Eukaryota; kingdom Metazoa; phylum Mollusca; class Gastropoda; family Planorbidae; genus Biomphalaria; species Biomphalaria glabrata. The sequence continues at coordinate 23,199,798 of NC_074716.1, forward strand.
CTGTTTGCTTTTAAAGATCGGCGTCTTAAAAAGTCTTTTATCTTTTAGCTTTCTTATACTTGTTTTTCTCAAATATACATAAACTATTGTTATATTAATTAGGTTGAAATTTACATTAAATACAAATTATTTTAAATTAAAATTCACCAGTTCTATCTACCACAAAGTATAACTCCAATACCGTCTAAACCTCAACAAGTGTCTCAAACATTACGTTCATCTAAACCTCCACAAGTGTCTCAAACATTACGTTCATCTAAACCTCCCTAATTATCTAAAACTTTACCATTATCTAAAGTTTCATCTAAGCCTTTATCATTATCTAAAACTTTATCATTATCTAAGACTTTAAATCAGCTAAAACTTAAAACCATTGAAAATTTTATAATTCTCTAAAACGTTATCATAATCTAAACTCTAAGCCTGCCTTTATCATTATCTAATACTTAATAATCATTTGAAACTTTACCAATATATTTAGCGTTCTCTTATCAAATAGATAATGTATTATCACGATTAATGGCTAAAATTTAATATAACGCTAACCATATGCACTTGTGCAATCCATTGTATATTAATTAAATTAATTAAAGTTTGAGAGTTCCTGAAGAGTTTGACAATTTTGTTTCTTTTTTTATTCCATTTTCCTCCATAAATTATCAAATGACTTACGTCACTTCGAGGTGTCTAGACATTTTGTAATTAAAGTATTGTATGTTCTCAATTCTCAAAAATCTTCAAAAAAATTGAAAGAAACATTCTTACAAGTAGCATTAATGATTGATTTATTATGTTACCTCCTTTGATGAGTGTCGAAATGAAAAGGTGTGTGTGTGGGGGGGGGGGGAGAATTGTGTGGATGGAGGGAGCTCGAGAGACATTTCAGGTAAACAGAAAATACATTTTTTTTCTTGGCAGTTTGTAAAGTTGTCTTTTTTTTTTGTTGTTGTTTTTGGCTTTATAATTGTTAATAAGTCGACATTCATTTGTCACTAGTTAACATTCATTTTTTATGGTGTCTAGATTTTTAGGCACCGGTAATTTAGGCATCAGGAGTCACTAGCGGATCCAAAACTTTGGACTGGGGGGGGGGGGGCGATTTTTTTCTCTAACCCTAACCCTAACGCCAAGTAAACCCTAACCCTACGCATAAACATGCGTACAGCACACACACACACACACACACATATATATATATATATCATGGGCATAGCCAGGATTTTTTTTCGGGGAGGGTTTTGAGGGGGGGGGGAATTCCCCCGACCCCCCCCCTGCGGAAAAAAATTATATATATATATATATATATATGTGGGTGTACATGATTAATCTTTATTACATTCTGACCCTTTCGGAAGACGTTTATTGTTTATTGTAGACTCCCCGCCCTTGCTAGCAAGGGGGTCTGAGGGAGTTTGCAGCGCTCCCTAATCGCGGGGCTAAGCCCCGCCGCCGAGCACTATTTCTGGTATTGAAAGCCAACAAAATGCATATTCTGAGGTATCTACAGTGCATTATCTTGCTATTAAAAAGTTTTATTTCAAAAACCTAATGTGCTATTCTTACTGACTTAACCCTCGCGAGCCGTTCGGCGCATTTTCCGGCAAGCTGTTTCCGCAACTCTTATTTTGCGTAATTCATTTTGTGTGAGAACATGTCCGGCAAAACCTCATGCGACGCTCTGTCACAACCTTACTAAGGGTTCGACTCCCAGTTCGGCATATGATTTCTTTGATTTAGACCCGATCTCTATGACTGACTCATAAAATCTGTCTTAGCCATCTTTGTTGAGATACATTTAATGATTTTCAATTTCTTGACTACTCTCTTGGAATTACATGCCTGTATTTCGCTTTAGATTTTATATCGAAAAGGAAAGTTTTTTCGTCAAATAATCTGTTGAGGGGTTTTAAACTAAGAAATCTCTGGAGTTTTTTTGTTTTGTTCTTAATTCAAAACCCCATTTAGCTACGATGATAGAATTTGGTGACTATAGTTTGCTTTAAAATAATATTGAAGAGAAATGTTTTCAACTCTAAACGCTCTGTAGGGGAATTTTAAACTCAAAACCATCTGGAGGGGTTTTAAACTTTAAAGAAAAAGCCATCTGGAGGAGGGGGATTTAAACTCAAAACCCCTTTGGCTACGCTCATAGATTTTCTAGTCTGTAATTTGCTTTTTTTTTATATTGAAGAGGTACTTTTTAGCTTCAAACCCCAACTGGAGGGGGGGGGGTTAAACTCAAAACCCGTTTGGCTACGCTCATAGAATTTTGAGTGTGTAGTGTGTAATTTGCTTTTTTATATTGAAGATGGGGTTTATCGTAAATTTTGGAGGGGGTTTTAAAATCAAAATCTTCCTCAACTGTGCTGTTGGAATTTGGGGATAGTTGTTTGCATTTTTTTTTTGTTTTGTTTTATAGAAGAGGGGGATTTAACTGCAAAAACCTCTGGTAGGGGGTTTTAAACTCAAAGCCCCCTGGTAGAGGGATTTGTATCTCAAAACCCCCTGATAGGGGTTTTTTAAATCTCAAAACCCTCTGGTAGGGGGATTTAAAGCCAAAATCCCCTGGTAGAGGGTTTTTAACTCAAAACTGCCTCGGCTGTGTTATGGTAAGTGATGATTTAGTATTAAAATCTCACCTAAAATAAACAAAATGAAAGCAAAAATCAGTCACTTAATTCCGTTCCCCCCCCCCAGGGGGGGATTTCATTTCGGGGGGGGGGGGTTGAACCCCAAGAACCCCCCCCCTGGCTACGCCCGTGATATATATATATATATATATATATATATATATATATATATATATATATATATGAGAATTAAAAAAGCAGCATTTCTCAACCTTCGGCGAAAAACAAAACTGGGGCAGCGCTATAATGTTCTCTTGTGGAGTTCGGGGCGAAGCCCCGACGCCAAAAGTGTTTTCTTGCTTTTTTCACTGCAAAAAACGTATTCTCCTGACATCTACTGCTCATTATTCATCAATGGAGTTCGGGGCGAAGCCCCGACGCCATAAGCGTTTTCTTGCATTCTTCACTGCAGAAACGCATTCTCCTGACATGTACAGCTCATTATTTATCAATGGAGTTCGGGGCGAAGCCGTGACGCCAAAAACGTTTTCTTGCATTCTTCATTGCAGAAACGCATTCTCCTGACCTAAAGCTCATTATTCATACTATTAAAAAAAAGGACCTTTCGAATAATGTTGTACTTGAAAAATATTCTAATATGAATTTATAGGCCCATAATACATTGCAAATAAAACCTATTTGTTCCTTGAAAAGATAGGATTCCCCACGTATTTAGATTTTGGCTTTGAGGATCGACGCCGAAAAAAAACTTATTCGATAAATAGTATTCAAGAAAACTCTGGTATAAATTGTGAGTTATAGTCCCAAATTTAATTAGCTAGAAAAATATCAGATTGAATAAAGATTGGGAAGAGGCGACTATGCAAATATTATTTGAGTTTAGAACTCATCTCAATCATGACTCTTATACTGAAAAATTTCGTTTGAATTCTAACTTTTGCAATGCAAAGTCTTTCTTAAAATTATTATGATAAATTCATGTGAAATTACAAAAACTCTGTCTGGAAATGGGAATGGCGGTAGAGTGAAAAAGATTAATCCTCGCTCCTTTAATAATTTCTGCTAAAGATTGCATTTGGCATTAAAGAATAGGGGTGGGGCGACTCGATATAAGAATTTAATTTATAGTATATATAAATCATGGGCGTAGCCCCCGAAATGACTGATTTATTGCTTTGATTTTGTTTATTTTAGGTGAGATTTTAATACTAAACCATCACTTGCCCCAGCGCAGCCAATGGGGTTTTGAGTTTAAAACCCCTAGCTGGGGGTTTTGCAGTCAAATTCCCCTCTATAAACCAAACAAACAAATGAAAAAAAATAAAGATGGCTAAGACAGATTTTAGGAGACAGTTATAGAGATCGGGTCTCAATCAAGGAAATGCTATGCCGAACTGGGAGTCGACCCCTTGGTAAGGTTGTGACAGAGCGTCGCATGAGGTTTGCGGGACATGTATTCCGACAAAATGAATTACGCATAATAAGAGTTGCCATGACATGGAGCCCATTACGAGGAGATCGCAAACAGGAACATCCTATTACAACTTCAGGCCAAACTTTCATGAAGGTTCTCAGAGCAGGTGGGAAGAGGCTTCAGACATTGCCAGTGACAGACTTTTGTGGAAACAGCTTGCCGCCCAATGAGCCGAACGGCGCGGGAGGATCTAAGTCAGTAAGAATAGCACAAGTTAAAAACTTTTTAATAGCAGAATACTGCACTGGAGACACCTCAGAATATGCATTTTTGAGGCTTTCAATAACGAAAATAGTGCTTGGCGGCAGGGCTGTGCCCCGCGATGGGGGAGCGCTGCGAGCTCCCCCAGACCCCATTGCTTTTAAGGTCGGGGAGTCTATAAATTTTCCACTAACTCCAGGAAGAACCTATTCTAATAAACGTCTTCCAAAAGAATGAAGAGTCAGAATGTAATAAAGATTAATTATATTTTTTTTTCCGCCGGGGGGGGGGGGCTGAGGGGTGGGTGGGGGAAATCCCCCCCTAAACCCCCCCCCCCGAAAAAAATCCTGGCTCCGCCCATGATATAAATTATATTAGTGACAGATTTTTTTTAATTTTGTAATTTCTTAACTATAGTACAAAAAGAAAAAGTATTGATTTGTCCGATGGGGGAAATGCGATTGCATGTATCGCCCCTCCCACCTGGTACAACTTTTTTTCCTTTAAATTTACTAATTATACAATTTGAGATTAGAGTGTGGTACGACATAATATACAATGGGTCACATATCAATACGTAGTTTATATTATATAGATATTCAACTAATTTTATTTACAAACTATGATTCTCCACAAAAATAGGACCGCCCCCCCCTAGCACTCAGAGGGCTAGAGTGGGGAACGCAGTACATGCAATCGCCCTCCCCCCTCACCCCACCGAATCGGCCAGAATACCAGAAATGAAGCGACATAATATAAAATTTATATATTAATTCAACTAATTTTGTTCACAAACTATGATTTCTCCATAAAAACGGTCCGCCCCACCCCCAATCAAAGGGTTGTGGGAAGGGCAGTAGAGGTATTCGTCCCCCCCCCCACACACACACACAAATCGGCAAACAGGGAACGACATAATAAAAAGATCGGTTAAAATATCAATAACAAGTTTTAATGATATAGATATTTAATTGATTTTGTTAGCAAGCTTTGATTTCTACAAATAAATTTGACCGCCCCCCCCACTCGAAAGTGTAGGGGGGGGGGCGGGATTGATACCATCGCCCCCTCCCGACCTCACCAAATCAGCCAACATACTAGAGGGGTGGGGCGAAATAATCTTAAAATAGGTTGAAATATAAATAATTAGTATATATTTTTAACATAAGTAATAAATTCGTATACAAATTGTGTGAATCCTATACTAAAGTATTTTTATAATACGGAAGAAAAGCTGACACAACGGAAAAAAATGACAATATTGAGAAAGCAGAGAAAAAATGGCTCCGGATTAAGTGTCGTCATATAATATTGACATTCCCTGCATTCAGGGGAGGTGAGGTAAAGATGATTCCCTGCTCATAACCTCCACCTCCAACCCCAAGGTTACACTAGGTCTATCTCCCATTGGAGGAGTACATTTTTGCTGTAAAAACAAAACTATTAGTTACCACTAATTGATTCACTAATTGGTGGATTTGTTTATTGATTCATGTCAAGAGCTTGTATGCTAATTTGAAGACCAGTGATTTTCCATAAAATTTGTCTCCACAGACATAGGTCCCCGGCCTGATATTTTCCATAAAATTTGTCTCCACAGACATAGGTCCCCGGCCTGATATTTTCCATAAAATTTGTCTCCACAGACACAGGTCCCCGGCCTGAGATTTTCCATAAAATTTGTCTCCACAGACATAGGTCCCCGGCCTGATATTTTCCATAAAATTTATCTCCACAGACACAGGTCCCCGGCCTGAGATTTTCCATAAAATTTGTCTCCACAGACACAGGTCCCCGGCCTGAGATTTTCCATAAAATTTGTCTCCACAGACACAGGTCCCCTGCCTGAGATTTTCCATAAAATTTGTCTCCACAGACATAGGTCCCCGGCCTGATATTTTCCATAAAATTTGTCTCCACAGACATAGGTCCCCGCCCTGAGATTTCCCATAAAATTTATCTCCACAGACATAGGTCCCGGCCTGAGATTTTCCATAAATTTTGTCTCCACAGACATTATTCCCCGGCCTGAGATTTTTCATAAAATTTGTCTCTTATGTTATCTTATCTAATCTTATATAATACAGACGTTACTTCAAAAAAGGAGATGATTATGTCCTACGCGTCATGCATTCAGTCATGCATATTAACCAATGACTTAAATTCTGCCAAGTCACTGGTTTTCCTGGCTAGCTCAGGCAATCCATTACATGCTCTAATAGCTCTAGGCAAGAAGGAGTATTTGTATAAATTACTTTTGAGTCTTCTGTCCTGAAGGCTTTCTAAATTTAGTGATTTTACTAAAGGTGTTACTCTAGTCAAATGTGAATATTATTTTGTTATGGCCTAACCAAGGTTAAATAACATTTTAGTTTTATGTTCTTATTTGATTTATAGAAATCTCTTTTAATAAACCATAACGCTTTGCTTGATTTTTTGATAGTTTCATCAATATGGGGATCAATATGGACAGTTTTTCATTTATTATAACACCTAGGTTATTTGCGTTTTTAGTCTGTGTTACTGGTTTACCATGAATAAGATAAGTGGAATTAATTTGTTTTAGTTTTTTTTTGTTACTCTTAACAACTGACATTTTTCTGGGTGGAAAGACATGCTCCAATTTGATTGCCATTTCTGTAATTCATCTCATTCTCTTTTTAAAATTTCTGTATCTTTTTTTTTTATTGTTCTATATATTATGCAATCGTCTGCGAATAATCTGACTTTTGTTCCTGAACTAATGCAATTTGGTAAATTGTTTATGTAAATTAAAAATAGTAGTTGACCAAAGACTGTTCCTTGAGGTACACCTGAGTTTACTGTTATTGGTGTTGATTTAGAGCCATTTATTATTACAGTTTGTTCTCTGCCTATCAGAAAAATCTTTAATCCACTGATGCAATGGACCATCAATGCCAAAATATTTTAATTTTTTAAGCAAACTATGGTGGTGAACTTTGTCAAAAGCTTTGGAAAAATCTAGTAAGATAGCATCTATTTGTTCACTGTTATCTAAACCTTTTGAAAAATCATCAATTAGTCCTATTAGTTGTGTTTCACAACAGAAATAGGCCCGGCCTGAGATTTTCCATAAAATTTGTCTCCACGGACATAGGTCCCCGGCTTGAGATTGTCCATGAAAGTTGCGGGTTCAGATTATCGATGGACGTTCCTGTTTACTTTTCAGTGTTATGGCGGCAAAGGTCAACTTCATTATAATTATTAATACTGTTTTTGTTAAAATTTAAAACTTAATTATAATTATTATTACTACTTTTGTTATAATTAAATTATTTTAAAGGTCCTAATGCCGCAGCAGATATCGCTCTACTTTATACAGTAACTTATAAATAACTCAGGGTTCAATGTGATCTATTTAAAGAGATGCACCATTCTTTAGCTTATAAGTAAAGTAACCCTTCTAGACCTTGCGATATATGGGTCAGATGATGCAGAGGTCATCTGTTTCTGTAGCCCGTAGTTAACGAGGGTGCCATGTGGCACGCCAGCACAACGACCAACCGCCTTTACTTTTCACTAACTAATGTCAGGTACCCATTAGAGGATTCAGAGGCGCCACCGAAGATCCCAAACTTAGAAATCACCAGGTTCAAACTTGAAACCTCCGGTTCGGAATGCAAGCGCTTTACCGCTCAGCCAGCGCGCCTATATTCTTTACTTTATAAGGAGGATTAAATCGTTGAGCAAAACTTTGAACGTAGACTCTAAGACTTCACTTAGCATGTCAGAATTAAATGTAAGTCAATCTTAACAGAGCATTTCATATTAGCTCTAAAATAAACTCACCAATGCCTAACCATTTGTCAAACAAAAACGTAATTTGGTTTTTAAGTAGTCTATTCGATAACCCAGATCAAATTTTTATAACCGACGTGTCAAAAAATTCTAATATCCAAGAAAGCGAAGAAAACAAAATGACTGAACCGTGAAGAGCTGAAAGGTGGATTATTATGTGAGCCCAGTGTGAAATAATGTCTTGCATAAAAGAAATGTAACCGCCACTAGCTCATATATTATTTCATCATCTGCTCTTTGATGTCGAAACATTCAATGACTAAACAAAAATATGTGACCAGCCATTCACCTGTCATGAAAATTTTTTTAAAAATGTAATCTAAAATCTTTGTCCACAGTTTTCTTTTCATTACAATTGAAAATCCCATTCGGATATTTAATTAGCTGAGGTCATTTTCATTTCAGATCAATATTTATATTAGCTGATTATTTTTACTGATTTGATTTTTTTTCACTGAAAGTGTTTATACCTCAAGTAAATACAACAAGCTACATTAGACTTTGTTAATTAATGTGAGACTAAAACATTCTGTTTCAAAACGGTAAACTATTTATTTACTTTACAATCTAACAGTACTCTTTTTAAAAAATTCATTACAAGTAGATTTTTACCAACTCTAAATGATTGAGAATATATTGTGTATATTGTAGTGGCAAATAATGCTATAACGTTGTTGATAGTGTTTATCACGTAATATTCACGCATGTGTCTGATCATTCTTTAGTGAACATTGACTAGATATACATATATATAAGCTAGATATAGTATGAAGTATAATATGTTGAAGTTGCAAACGTGTTATGTAACACTATCTGTACACACTATGCTATTTATCCAGCTATCAAAACCATCTAGTTTTATCTTTATTTATACATTTATATCGTTAATTAATAAAACTAGCCTTTAGTGAAAATCGAAACTGTTCTATATTGAAATCTTCTTTGCTGATGGCTGGTTTGCTTGCCTGGTAACTCTAAATATCAACTTTCCTTGGCTTCACGCCAGCAGGAGAGATCAAGAGTTAGAGATTGGATTTTAATTTCACACTCTTTGAGGGTTCTGCTAGAATGTTTTTATAGCATTTGTATTGACCCCCCCCCCCTTTGAAGGAAATTTCTAGAACCCAACTTATCATAATTCTAGACTATATTTTTAAAAAATAATGAAATCAACGTGTAAGTCTAGCTATTAAATGTACCGGTTACCTATTAGATCTAGTATCTTTAAATGCTAACGGTATTTATAAGCCTATTATAGATCTAATAATAAGTGTCTTCGAGTCCGTAGATTAATGAGGAACACAGTATTTCACGTGGATACGCAGCTCCAACTGTGACCTACATATGTCGCAACATCTAGCGCAGGCATAACCATTGTCCGCCTATGGTCGGCTTAGATTTTCTTTTCGCCGTCTACGTCTGTGTTCGGCAGCGGATTTTCTTTTGGTCTCAAATGTCTATTCCGAGACCTTTGTAAGTGACCTCCAGCTGTCTCGTTCTGAAGCCGCTTGCATCCATTTATTTTACATACGTTATTTGTGTTTCCCTAACCCAATGTAGAAAATAGATGACTAAAAGGTTGACAGTGTGCTTCTGTACTTTAAAGAAATATAATTCATGAACACATAGTGCAGAAATAGATCTACTTAAAATGGGCTTAAATAACAATCATTTGTTTTTAAAATATACCTTAGCGGGCCTCTAGATGTACTATTAACTGGAGAGGATAAATTTGTTTTTCAACACAGTCTCAAATAAAGACTTACAATAATTATAGTGATGTGTAGTTCTAAAAATGTTATTTTTTTAACATCCATTTATTGTATTAAATAATCAAATTAAGAGGTTATATTTTGTACACGAACTTCTAAAACTTAAAAAGTTCTCTTTCTGAAGATTAGATTGAATAAGATCTAGCCTAGGCAAATCAAACGTTGCGCGCGATGTACTATTATTAATGTACGGCAAGATGTCATTGACCTAAATCTTGCACACCTACAACAAAAAGCGTGTAATATAGGATGTATTGTCTTGTCTACAAAATGTCAATACTTAGCTATTAAAATTGAAGTAAATGAAAAATCTTACTTGTTTTAAACGATAAAGATCTAGAATTTATGGAATATACCTGCCACTGTAGCCAATGAGCAATACAGACTTTGTAACAAAACAGTACACCCAAAAACCATATAGCGCGCAAAAAACTAAATCTTCAATTATTATTTTAAAAAACATATTGCTAGTCCGCTTCTAATTAATATTATTAAATCTATAAAGCATAAATGAAAACTTCAAACCTGTAATTTAAGCATCATAACTGTGTCCCACCTAGGCCTGAAATCTAAATCTAAATGATAAGTTTTCAGTTTGACTACATTAGTGATGCCCAAAATATAACCCGCGGGCCAGATCCAGCCCTCTACGTGATTTTATCCGGCCCACAGAAAAGTCGGCACAAAGTGTAGAAATTCATCCCTTCCCTCCGCGCCCCCCTCCAAAACGGTTGGAAAATGTAAATCTTGACCTACGTTAGGGCCCTGACCTTTTTTCTCTGGTGAATTGGTGCCAGGCCATTTAAAATTTTTAGGTTTATGAATTGGGAGAGCCGAGCAATCTACCATGAAAAGTGAACGGCTCTTTACTTTCTGTGGAACATGATAAGTATTGTTTAACTACGCCTAAAAATTGGAGGATCGATATTTACCCAAAAAAAGAGACAAGAAAATGAGTTGTTGGTAAAGCTAGCTACAATGTTGCTCACATTTTAAAAGAGAAATAAAGTCAGTTTCAGATATTTTTTAAAAGATATCCCATTATAAGTACTGGATCCACAAGTTTCTGATAAAATTGTTTCAGGTAATTTAATTTCGTTCTTGTACATTTTCGGTCATGTGGCCCGCGACAAGAGTGTCGGAAATTAAAATGGCCAGCAGTTCGAATTAGGCTGGATATCACTGGACTACATTAACTATAATAGCAAAACAAATATAATAATCTACATACACATTTATTGAGGTCTAGATATAATAGTCATTATAGGTCTAAAATTTAGATCTACATTATAAATTACAGAATCTTAGACTCTATTTTAGATCTAATAAATCCTATCGTTAGCCTTTACTAGTTACTGAATATCATGTAGATCTAGATGTAAATCTAATCTAGAAAATATTTAAACTTATAGATAGAACTAGAAGTTTTTAAATAAGTCGGTAGATCTACAGATCTAGATTTTCTTTAGTCTAGAATAGTCTAGATCTAGTCTAGAATCTTTTCCTCATTAAATTATATTATTTTCGTAGAAACCAACGTGTTAGAGACATTGTCGGAAAATAAATTGGCTTGGCAGGATTATCAATGACCAAATGAATAAGCCAAATCATAGACTATATATATACAGGACTGCCAACTGTGCGCACCAAGCCTATATTTTTCAATTAAATAAGTCCCGTACACCGAGGCGTCCTTGGTTGCTAGATAGTGTTAGCAGAATGACTTCCGGTGAATTATTACACTATATAAAGGAACCATCCATAGACATATATATATATAGACTGGACGATAAAGAACAAATTATTATCGGAAATATTTGGGAAAAGATAAGTGTGTAGATCCACATCACAAACCTATATATATTTGCCTATGTCTATGATTATAAAACAAAGACAAAATATTGGGAATATGGCAGTTTTGCACTTTTCAAAACTAAAGATCAAAGGTATATATTGGCTGAAATGTTAGTCCTAGAATTTATAGCTCAATCGCCGCCATTTTTTTTTCACATAGATATAGTACATAAAACATATTGACTCCCCCCAAATAAAAATAACTTCCTACTTCCAGTCTATATTTATTTATGTCTATGGAACCATCACTAAAGATAAACACTTCGTTCAAGATATTTCTTATTTTGGTAACAGTGCTATAGACATTGCCAGATTTTTATAACAACAAAATCTAATTTACCAACTTAAAAAAAGAGCTTTTACATAGATAGTGTTCTAACTAGTTGATATATATATATATATATATAATTAAAAACCCATTAAGCACTTTTGTTCCAAAAACAAATTATAGTAGTGTGTATGGTCGTATATGTAGATCTAGTTTATAGCCATAGGTCACTAAGTCTGGGTCAAAGTTTACATGTTTACTACGTGTACAATTAATTTTGATTGAAGTAGGAACAATGATTCTAGAATTCTATTAGGTGAAGACAAAATTTGGAACAATCAATTTTTTTTTTATGTCTTTTAGAATAATTGGATGTTGTTTAGGATTTAATTAGCTTAAAAAATTAATAACTTGCAGAGCTGAAAGTTTTATGCATATTTTTCAATTAGTCATAAATACACGATTGCTAGTAATTTTTAATGGCTTCATTCTCCATTTGTATATATATAATGCATACTGCATGCTATCTTTAAGAAGAAAAAAACTACAAATAAATTTTAAAAAATAGGTATAGAATCTAGATGTAAATAAAAGTAGGTAAAGATGTCAGTGTGTAGGCTCAGGGACTCACTATTGTTATTTTTTTTTTTTAGACTGACTCACTCACAGACTTAACTTCTATCACCCATTATAGGCCTATAGGCTACCTAAGTAATAAATGACACTCTCAAAACTGTATTGACTCTTTCATTAATCGCTTACTTAACTCATATTAATAGTATACAATGTAAAAAGATATTGTCAAATGTGATGAAAAGAGAAATATATTATCCAAGCTGGCATTATCATTTAAACATCGTAAATGTCATAAAATAAGTTTATACCGGAAGTACCACATCTCACATTATGGTGTTGAACGAAACTTATGCTTAGTTACCCTTAGTGTTGGCAGTCCTGTATATATATAGTCTATGGCCAAATCTAGGCCACACTGGGAGGAAATGTAAACAATAATTAAAATTGAATTCATTTGTTCATTTCGCATTATTAAACAAAAACAACGAAAATAACCGCGATATTTTTTTGCTGTCGGCGGACTGTAAGGAACAAAAAAGCGGCAATGTTGAATAGCGGAAAATGTAAGCTTTTTTTTTTTTTATTAAATTTTTTTCCGGACAGTTCTGCTTAATGTGGAAAAGTATGTATATCTGCGAGTACCACCTAAAATTTCACCAGATCTAGAAGAAAATACCCAACCCTGGAGCCATGGAGAACATATATGTAGAGTAGGATGATCAAAATTCTAATCAACACGAGTAAATCGCGAGCGCTCGAAGAGTATAATCCTTCTTTGTCTCAATATTGTTTTTAAAAATACAGTGCAGGATGCGCAGACAGAATGCGCATAGACCCAGTATGAAGTTACTAATCCCTTAGTATAATTCCATGGTACGACATTCGAGATGTCATAGTCCAGCACTTGTCTTTGGACATTTTAGGCGTCGAGTGTGAGTTCATGTTCTTTGATTTGTTTCCTATTGGGATTTAGTTTCTTTCTATAAGTGACTGGCAAGGGTTTTGTGAGACTGGCAATGGTTAAGACATCTTTTCTAGCCCCTTCTTTGTGCTTAGATGGCATGCACTTCATTCTTATAAATTAGAGACGTCACTCCATTCTTAAAAAGAACTGCTTAGACGGATACGAGTTTCAGTTCTGTCTTGGTTATTAGAAAGTTTCGGTTGCCTCCGTGCAGGTTTGTAGCAATGACTGCTAGTGTTTTGTGTATGCTTGGACGTATTGTGCATAACTGGACGTATTGTGTATAACTGCCAGTGTATTGTGTATGACTTGACGTATTGTGTATAGCTGCCAGTGTATTGTGTATGACTTGACGTATTGTGTATAACTGCCAGTGTAGTGTGTATGACTTGACGTATTGTGTATAACTGCCAGTGTATTGTGTATGACTTGACGTATTGTGTATAGCTGCCAGTGTATTGTGTATGCTTGGACGTATTGTGTATAACTGGACGTATTGTGTATAGCTGCCAGTGTATTGTGTATGCTTGAACGTATTGTGTATAACTGGACGTATTGTGTATAGCTGCCAGTGTATTGTGTATGACTGGACGTATTGTGTATAGCTGCCAGTGTATTGTGTATAACTTGACGTATTGTTCATGGCTGGGCGTATTGTGTATGACTGCCAGTGCACTGTGTATTGTTGGACGTATTGTGTATGGCTGCCAGTGCACTGTGTATTGTTGGACGTATTGTGTATAACTGGACGTATTGTGTATAGCTGCCAGTGTATTGTGTATGACTGGACGTATTGTGTATAGCTGCCAGTGTATTGTGTATAACTTGACGTATTGTTCATGGCTGGGCGTATTGTGTATGACTGCCAGTGCACTGTGTATTGTTGGACGTATTGTGTATGGCTGCCAGTGCACTGTGTATTGTTGGACGTATTGTGTATGACTGCCAGTGCACTGTGTATTGTTGGACGTATTGTGTATGGCTGCCAGTGTATTGTATATAACTGGGCATATTGCGTATGGCTGGACGTATTGTGTATGACTGTCAGTGTCTTGTGTATGGCTGGATTCATTGTGTATGACTGCCAGTGTTTTGTATATGGCTGGACGTGGATTTTTACCATATGCATCTAGTTTGTATCACACAAATAGAACCAACACTCTAGGGGTATCATTTCTCTCTCCACTGATCAGGAGCAACACTCTTTCAGAGGTATCATTTCTCTCTCCACTGATCAGGAGCAACACTCTTTCAGAGGTATCATTTCTCTCTCCACAGATCAGGAGCAACACTCTTTCAGAGGTATCATTTCTCTCTCCACTGATCAGGAGCAACACTCTTTCAGAGGTATCATTTCTCTCTCCACAGATCAGGAGCAACACTCTTTCAGAGGTATCATTTCTCTCTCCACTGATCAGGAGCAACACTCTTTCAGAGGTATCATTTCTCTTTCCACAGATCAGGAGCAACACTCTTTCAGAGGTATCATTTCTCTCTCCACTGATCAGGAGCAACACTCTTTCAGAGGTATCATTTCTCTCTCCACTGATCAGGAGCAACACTCTTTCAGAGGTATCATTTCTCTTTCCACAGATCAGGAGCAACACTCTTTCAGAGGTATCATTTCTCTCTCCACTGATCAGGAGCAACACTATTTCAGGGGTATCATTTCTCTCTCCACTGATCAGGAGCAACACTATTTCAGGGGTATCATTTCTCTCTATACTGATCAGGAGCAACACTATTTCAGGGGTATCATTTCTCTCTCCACTGATCAGGAGCAACACTATTTCAGAGGTATCATTTCTCTCTCCACTGATCAGGAGCAACACTATTTCAGAGGTATCATTTCTCTCTCCACTGATCAGGAGCAACACTATTTCAGGGGTATCATTTCTCTCTCCAGTGATCAGGAGCAACACTATTTCAGGGGTATCATTTCTCTCTCCACTGATCAGGAGCAACACTATTTCAGAGGTATCATTTCTCTCTCCACTGATGAGGACCAACACTCTTTCAGAGGTATCATTTCTCTCTCCACAGATCAGGAGCAACACTCTTTCAGAGGTATCATTTCTCTCTCCACTGATCAGGAGCAACACTCTTTCAGAGGTATCATTTCTCTCTCCACTGATCAGGAGCAACACTCTTTCAGAGGTATCATTTCTCTCTCCACAGATCAGGAGCAACACTCTTTCAGAGGTATCATTTCTCTCTCCACTGATCAGGAGCAACACTCTTTCAGAGGTATCATTTCTCTCTCCACAGATCAGGAGCAACACTCTTTCAGAGGTATCATTTCTCTCTCCACTGATCAGGAGCAACACTCTTTCAGAGGTATCATTTCTCTTTCCACAGATCAGGAGCAACACTCTTTCAGAGGTATCATTTCTCTCTCCACTGATCAGGAGCAACACTCTTTCAGAGGTATCATTTCTCTCTCCACTGATCAGGAGCAACACTCTTTCAGAGGTATCATTTCTCTTTCCACAGATCAGGAGCAACACTCTTTCAGAGGTATCATTTCTCTCTCCACTGATCAGGAGCAACACTCTTTCAGAGGTATCATTATTCTCGTGAAATCCTAAAGAAAAGTTACAGATCTTAAGGAGCTCTGTGTAATAGGTTAATTATCGGATTATTTAATTTATTGTGGAATTGCCTTCAGTCTTGAGTTTATAATACTGAGGTTGTCAACAAAACGAAATAGAAATAAAATAATTATATATATATATATTTTGTTGCAACTCTAAGGCAAGCACTCTAGGAAAGTCAGGAGGTCATAATAAATGATGTATTTATTATAAGCTATCAACAAATAGTTAGACTTCCGCTATCAAATCACAGGAAGTAATGTCTTAAGTTCTATGAGTCCTACTTAATACTAAAACAGACCACCGACACACTTCCCAGTGTCGCTCCAGGTCTTCCAAAATAGTTCGCTAGTATCACATAGGACAGCACTTAGCCCCAGACCGTTCAGACTCCCATAACTCCAGCCTGATCTACAACAGTCTTTCTTCATGTAGAATCAACATATCTTGTACTACTTGCGTTGAATGTTGCTCTGATATAACTATTAAAGGGAAACAACTGTACATTTATATCCATATCTATCAATAAAAAAAGATTTATTTCCTTTAATAAATATCGAATTTAAATAATTAATACCAATAATTAATTGAATAATATTTTCCATTTATTCGTGTTTTTTTATGTACAATAAGTAAATGTGTAAAATTTCAACTTGATCAGAGGGTGTGAGAGAAATAACGTGTACAATTATATAAGGGGACAGAAGCTTATATATTTAGCCATTTCGCTTAATATTGATGGATTAAATTTCCTTGTTGGCAGCAAACAAAATAATTAATACTATTAACTAATTGACTTATTGGTTATATTGTTTTGTATTGATTCATGTTTTGTTAGGTACAATAAATAATTGTGAAAGTTTCAACTTGATCCGAGTGTGGGTGTGACAGAAATAACGTGTTGAAAATCTGGGGCAGACGTAGAGACAGACAGACAGACAGACAATGTTAGTTGATATAATATTTGCCAAAAACATTTTATTTTTAAAAACAAAACAAAGCTTATCTAATGAAAAGAACCACAGAATCACTGTCGTTTTTTTCTATACTGCAGGAATATCTGACCCTATTTTCTCTATACAACAAAACTAATTAATTACTTCATTTTTAAAAATTGATTCGTGCATTGTCATCCTTTTTAAATTATTAAAATAAATTTCCGCTTGATCCGAGAATGGGAAGGGGATGAAAAAACATGTACAAAACGAGTAAGGGAAATAACTACATGTATAAATAATATCAATAAGTAACATTTTTTTCCCTTTTTCAAAACCAAACAAAATAATTAATGGGCTACTTTATTGATTGTTTCATGTTTTGTTTCTGTACAACCAATAATTGTGTGAAGTTTCAGCTTGATCCGAGAATAGGTGTGGGACAAATAATGTGTACGAAAATTGCACCAGACAGAGTGAGTCGAGTGAGTGAGTCGAGTGAGTGAGTCGAGTGAGTGAGTCGAGTGAGTGAGTGAGTGAGTCGAGTGAGTGAGTGAGTCGAGTGAGTGAGTCGAGTGAGTGAGTGAGTCGAGTGAGTGAGTGAGTCGAGTGAGTGAGTGAGTGAGTCGAGTGAGTGAGTGAGTCGAGTGAGTGAGTGAGTGAGTCGAGTGAGTGAGTCGAGTGAGTGAGTGAGTCGAGTGAGTGAGTAGGTCGAGTGAGTGAGTGAGTCGAGTGAGTGAGTGAGTGAGTCGAGTGAGTGAGTGAGTCGAGTGAGTGAGTGAGTGAGTCGAGTGAGTGAGTGAGTCGAGTGAGTGAGTTGAGTGAGTGAGTTGAGTGAGTGAGTAGGTCGAGTGAGTGAGTGAGTCGAGTGAGTGAGTCGAGTGAGTGAGTGAGTGAGTCGAGTGAGTCGAGTGAGTGAGTCGAGTGAGTGAGTCGAGTGAGTGAGTGAGTCGAGTGAGTGAGTGAGTCGAGTGAGTGAGTCGAGTGAGTGAGTGAGTGAGTCGAGTGAGTGAGTCGAGTGAGTGAGTCGAGTGAGTAGGTCGAGTGAGTGAGTGAGTCGAGTGAGTGAGTGAGTGAGTCGAGTGAGTGAGTCGAGTGAGTGAGTGAGTCGAGTGAGTGAGTGAGTGAGTCGAGTGAGTCGAGTGAGTGAGTCGAGTGAGTGAGTCGAGTGAGTGAGTGAGTCGAGTGAGTGAGTGAGTCGAGTGAGTGAGTGAGTCGAGTGAGTGAGTAGGTCGAGTGAGTGAGTGAGTCGAGTGAGTGAGTAGGTCGAGTGAGTGAGTGAGTCGAGTGAGTGAGTGAGTCGAGTGAGTGAGTCGAGTGAGTGAGTGAGTCGAGTGAGTGAGTGAGTCGAGTGAGTGAGTGAGTCGAGTGAGTGAGTAGGTCGAGTGAGTGAGTGAGTCGAGTGAGTGAGTAGGTCGAGTGAGTGAGTGAGTCGAGTGAGTGAGTGAGTCGAGTGAGTGAGTAGGTCGAGTGAGTGAGTGAGTCGAGTGAGTGAGTGAGTCGAGTGAGTGAGTGAGTCGAGTGAGTGAGTCGAGTGAGTGAGTGAGTGAGTCGAAGGGGTGAGTTGAGTGAGTGAGTGAGTCGAGTGAGTGAGTGAGTGAGTGAGTCGAGTGAGTGAGTGAGTGAGTCGAGTGAGTGAGTGAGTCGAGTGAGTGAGTGAGTCGAGTGAGTGAGTAGGTCGAGTGAGTGAGTGAGTCGAGTGAGTGAGTGAGTCGATTGAGTGAGTGAGTCGAGTGAGTGAGTCGAGTGAGTGAGTGAGTGAGTCGAGTGAGTCGAGTGAGTGAGTCGATTGAGTGAGTGAGTTGAGTGAGTGAGTCGAGTGAGTGAGTGAGTCGAGTGGGTGAGTGAGTGAGTGAGTCGAGTGAGTGAGTCGAGTGAGTGAGTCGAGTGAGTGAGTGAGTGAGTCGAGTGAGTGAGTGAGTCGAGTGAGTGAGTGAGTCGATTGAGTGAGTGAGTCGACTGAGTGAGTGAGTCGACTGAGTGAGTGAGTCGATCTGTAAGCTTTGTAAAATGTGTGACATTCTGCTACCTAAGAGCAAGCTTGTGTATTTTAACCAGAAAACATGGAATATTGGACTGGGTAGAATTCAATAACTCCTTTTTATCGAACGTCTGTTTACCTTCAAGTGAACTATGGTTGTTAAATTATATCTGTTTTTTGTTTTAATTTGAACCGATTATTCTGAAACCAATAGGAGATGAGTTATTTAATTACAAAATAACATGAGCTTTAGTTTAAAAAGAAAATGATTTAAAGGTCCTTATATTTTAAAACATTCCCTGCTGCGTCTGAAATAAAAACTTTTGTATGTGATAATAAATGGATGACAAGCTTGTAGAAAGCCTAATGGAAAAGCTTTTTGGTTATTGTTCAAGATTGGATGATGAAACAAGATCTACATTGTGTAGGTGGAAGGGCACTGCTGGAAAACTGTGACAACTCAATGAAAGTATTAGCGATGTGTTATGGCATTTATTCATGCGCGCTCATAACACAATAAGGCGTGATATTAAAAAAACAAACAAAACAGACAAACAAAACTTGGTGGTAGGTCCTATGAGCAGCTCAATACACCTATACATGCCTCTTAAGGATAGTTATTTGTTACTAATGTTATTGACATTTCGTTATTAAGTTGAACAGAAATATATTAAATATATGCCATAAAATGTTTCTCATGACACATATCTTTCAAATACATTTTACCATCAATAAATAATAATATAATTTTAAAAATTCAATTTATACTAGATGCATACTTCTTTTTTTTCTGAAGCCCAAAGGGTAACCCATGACCAAAGGGTAACCCATGACCAAAGGGTAACCCATGACCAAAGGGTAACCCATGACCAAAGGGTAACCCATGACCAAAGGATTATCGAGTATAACGAATATTAAATGGATAAGAAATGAATATCAAATGCTACAAAATTAATGAGTCACAATAATAGATTCATATCAATTAAAGTTGCAAAAGGGAGATGACATACTCAGAAATAAGAAAAATACAATATAATTGTTAGTTCCCATATATAAAACACTGGGCTTTAATGCAAACACCATATTTTTTTAATTAGTGAAATAATGAATGAATGAATCTTTCAGAAGTATTAATAAACTGTGTTTTTACGAAGCACGAGTTGATGTGAAAACATTTCCCCTCGATAAGATCATGAAAATGTGTGCACATGGTTCTAATTTAAGACCATGACGAATTCAATTAAATTAAGACAAGAAGTGCGAATTAATATTGGGGCCCTTTCGTGGTGTCCAAATCTAGATGTCGAAACAGGCCAGTTTTAATCGGTTCCAATAATATAGTAAACACTTTGTGGAACTCATTGTACCCCGTCATTTATTTACGTCTATATGAACATCTATTGTTTCAGTGCTTTAGTATTGGATTGTATACTCTATAATGTTTTGATTTCTGTTTCAAGCAGGATCAAGAAACTATGTCTAGAGTCAGAAACCTAACACAAATAGCTTGCCTAGTCTTTGCCCTTTGGACAGCTGAAGCTATTAACGTCTTGGGAAAGACTTTTCGATTGCAAACTGGCACTGATGTTAGCATGCTGGTCAGTGGTGGTCAGTTATCGGCAAGATCACTGTTGTCATGCTCTTTTCAATGTCTTTCGGCCAACTGTTCGGTGTTCAGTTACAGCAGGCTAACGTCCGAGTGTCTGCTTGGGTCTGGAACACAGCCGCCAGGGTCAAGACCTTCTAGTGGACAGTCTGTCTATGTGGGGACGTGGGCAGAAGTTCTAATCTCACATCCATATGTCACACCATCTCTACCTGTACAGACGGCCAGTTCAGAAATGTTAGATTCAAGCCATCAAACTACCGCGGTCGAAATGTTCATGACTAACGTTACTAATGCTACTTTAGAAGCTATGTATTCTCCGACACCAACATTTCCCATAGCAGTAGAGACTATTGCAACGATTGTTAGTTACATTACAACGGAAGTTGAAATATTTGATCCTTTGAGTAGCGAGGGTCAGACTATTGTCACAATTGATCTATCTAGTACAATAGAAGAAGATACCGTTGCCTTAATATCTTCTTCTAGTGGAGAGACTTCTGCAACAATTGATCCAACTAGTACAGTAGAAAAGGATACTACTGCCATAATCTATCCATCTAGTACAATGGAAGAAGATACTACTGCCATAATCTATCCATCTAGTACAGTGGAAGAAAAAGATACTGTTGCTACAATCGATCCATCTAGCACAGTGGAGGAAGATATTACTTCATCCATTGATATTTCTAGTACTATTGAATCACATACTCTGCCGACAGACAGATCGACAACTGAGATTTTGTCGACAACGTCGGAAGCTACGGTAACCCCCCAGGCAGGTTTGACTTGTAGCGCCATCTATGGTTATGTAGCAACGTTCAGTAACTCTTTATCCGCCTGCATCTTCGTGTCCAGCACAGCTACAAATTATACGACTGCTGACGATGTCTGCAGGGGGAAGGCGGGACGGCTAGTCACAATGAAGAGCTTGGCTAAAAGGGATTTAATTCTGCAATCCATCTATGAGCAAGCAGCCGACAAAAGCAAACTGTGGATTGGTCTTCGAAAGTCTGTAAGTGTAGACCTGTGGTCAGACAATCTTACGATGACAGACACAGAGAAGACGTTGCCTTTCTACGGTGTCTTTACCTGCACTTTATCTGCATGTGGATGTTTTGCCTACGACAAAACAACAGACAAATTAACGGACACGATCTGTGTTAGTAATCTCCCGTACATTTGTGAGCAAATAGTTTAAGTGTACTTAGCTCTCAGTTTTGTTCTTTTTGTAGTTTTACTTTTATAGAATGGATAAACTACTTTTATAGAATGGATAAACTACTTACTTTTATAGAATGGATAAACTACTTACTTTTATAGAATGGATAAATTACTTAATTTTATAGAATGGATAAACTACTTACTTTTATAGAATGGATAAATTACTTAATTTTATAGTATGGATAAACTAATTACTTTTATAGAATGGATAAACTACTTACTTTTATAGAATGGATAAATTACTTAATTTTATAGTATGGATAAACTAATTACTTTTATAGAATGGATAAACTACTTACTTTTATAGAATGGATAAATTACTTAATTTTATAGAATGGATAAACTACTTACTTTTATAGAATGGATAAATTACTTAATTTTATAGAATGGATAAACTACTTACTTTTATAGAATGGATAAACTACTTTTATAGAATGGATAAACTACTTACTTTTATAGAATGGATAAACTACTTACTTTTATAGAATGGATAAATTACTTAATTTTATAGAATGGATAAACTACTTACTTTTATAGAATGGATAAATTACTTAATTTTATAGTATAGATAAACTAATTACTTTTATAGAATGGATAAACTACTTACTTTTATAGAATGGATAAATTACTTAATTTTATAGAATGGATAAACTACTTACTTTTATAGAATGGATAAACTACTTTTATAGAATGGATAAACTACTTACTTTTATAGAATGGATAA
Organism: Biomphalaria glabrata; assembly: GCF_947242115.1. NCBI lineage: Eukaryota > Metazoa > Mollusca > Gastropoda > Planorbidae > Biomphalaria > Biomphalaria glabrata. The sequence goes on from NC_074716.1 coordinate 23,222,381, forward strand.
ACTACTTACTTTTATAGAATGGATAAACTACTTACTTTTATAGAATGGATAAATTACTTAATTTTATAGAATGGATAAACTACTTACTTTTATAGAATGGATAAATTACTTAATTTTATAGAATGGATAAACTACTTACTTTTATAGAATGGATAAACTACTTTTATAGAATGGATAAACTACTTACTTTTATAGAATGGATAAATTACTTAATTTTATAGAATGGATAAACTACTTACTTTTATAGAATGGATAAACTACTTACTTTTATAGAATGGATAAATTACTTAATTTTATAGAATGGATAAACTACTTACTTTTATAGAATGGATAAACTACTTACTTTTATAGAATGGATAAACTACTTAATTTTATAGAATGGATAAACTACTTACTTTTATAGAATGGATAAACTACTTACTTTTATAGAATGGATAAAGTACTTACTTTTATAGAATGGATAAATTACTTAATTTTATAGAATGGATAAACTACTTACTTTTATAGAATGGATAAACTACTTACTTTTATAGAATGGATAAATTACTTAATTTTATAGAATGGATAAACTACTTACTTTTATAGAATGGATAAACTACTTACTTTTATAGAATGGATAAACTACTTAATTTTATAGAATGGATAAACTACTTACTTTTATAGAATGGATAAACTACTTACTTTTATAGAATGGATAAACTACTTACTTTTATAGAATGGATAAACTACTTACTTTTATAGAATGGATAAACTACTTACTTTAGAATGAGCTTTTATTCAATGAATCACTCTGCTGTGTATATCTCTTATTCCAATAGGGGACCATGTCCAAACTTACAATCTGAAATCAACATTAGAGCTCACTAAATCCCTCTCCCTATGTTTCTTAGATTACACTTTGAAAAGTTGATAGTTCTCAAACTGGAAATGCTAACAATTTTGAGCGTAAATAATTAGTTTAACATTTATCCAATACCAATATTAGTAAGAGATTTCAGGACATCACAAGGAAATTCTAACTTTAAGTTGTGAGATAGACAGTTTCGAAAGTTACTCACTGGAAATGTACTCACCAGTAATTTGTTTTAAGCCACCGGATATTTACGCACACAAAATGTAAGCACATGAAAATTAGACACTCTTTAATAGCTAGGACCAATTTGACCGATTGACCACATTGCCTGGTAGGGGCCCCGCAATTGACATTTAGCATTTCACTATCAGTTATGGCTCTAGTCCCAGGCTTTTAAAGATGTAGGACTTTCAGAGTTAATAAGACAAGAAACAAAACGATGAAATCAAGTCTTCAAGCAACTTGTTGCCTCTGTACAGTTCTTGGCAGAAAGAAACTTGGCATTCCATGGGTCTTAGTAGCGAGTTGGAAGTCTACATAATGACAATCTTCTTGGTGAATAGTTATGAAAATTGTATCCAGTTCTGCAGGATCGTATACAGAAAATTATTTTAAAAAGATATGAAAACGTTGCTAGAATCAAGTCAGTAAAGTATTTTGCAGTGATTGTTGCCTACACTCCTGATATCAGCCATCAGAAACAACTGTGCTAAGATTTGTCGCCGATGGCACACACTCTGATGTCCCAGTAGGAGTTTATGAACATTTTAAAAAGTTTATCATAGTTGAGAGCAGCACTGGTGAAAATGTATTCAACACCATTATAAGAGAAACCTTATAAGAGAATGCTGGTACCGGAAGTTGAAAACATTAGAGGACAAGGCGCTATGAAAATGGAGCTCATATGAAGGGGGAAAAAAATTATGGAATGAAATTCACGATCTTTCTATACCGGCTGTGAGTGTCTAAATGTTATATTGTTCTTGGAGATTTGTTCAAATGCTATGACATTTTTTTGGAACTCTGCAGCGACTATATACACTTTTTGCTGTTTTTTAAAAGTACGTGAAAGGTCTGTCTGCTAAGCCATTATCAGAAACACGATGCGACTGTAGAATGGAAAGTGTTATAACTGTAAAATTCCAAGCTGCAGAAATGTGTGATGTTCTGGAAGAACTAGCAGGAAGCAGCAGATGATGCTATAGGAAAAGTGAGGCTGAATCCTTTGTTGGCTAAATGAGAAACTAAAGGTTTTTGGTTGCACTATCTTTCTGGCACTCTTTACTGTTTTAAGTAAATTTTACTACGATGGACCTTCAAAGTAACTCCATGGATTGGTTAAAGACATATCGATAAATAGGCTTTGAGGCTGTTTTAAATGATGCCAGTGTGCATAAAAATGAGTTAGAAATTGATCTCATGTTTCAAAAGAAGTGCGGACGCCAAAAAAAAAAGTTTATTTATGAATGTTCTCATGAACCCATTTCAGACCCCAAGACAGAATTTAGAATAAACGTTTTCAACCAAGTTGTTGACAAGCCATTCTAATCTCTTCAACCATGGCTTATGCAGCTGAGAAACGTCACAAACTCTCTTGATATCTCTGGACTTTTCAGAATATGACATTGGACAAAATCAGAAAATGTTCAGCAGACACGTAGATTGCTCTGAAAGACATCCCAAAAAGAAATATATATTTTCTAAGGAAATGGAGACAATAAATCAAATACTGCCTACTCAGCAACAAAAGTCCAGGGAACTGTTTAAATATCTTGTTAGTCTAGTGCAGTGCTGCCCAAACTACGGCCCGCTGGCCATATCCGGCCCGCGACGTGGTTCTGACCGGCTCGCCAAAAAATCGGCACAAAATGTAGAAAAAAACAAACAAAAAAAAACCCATAAAGGTTGAAAAATGTATTTTGTGTGTGTCAGGACTCTACTTGGATGTATTTCAGACTAATCTATTGTCTTCTTAGTTAGTCATGTTCAGTTTTTGTTGGGTTTTTTTTTGGCGATAAGAATTGACAGTTATTTTAGAGTCTTGGACGATTCCGCGGCTGTCTTGAGCCGCTAAGGAAAGAGTCGCTAAGTTACGTCTAGAGTTGAGCGAGTGACGAAAGTATTTACCAAGAAGTCGAGAAAATGAATCGGCTGTAATGGAGGCTACAGAGGTGCTCACATTTTAAGTGATGGAATAAAATCGTCCTAAAAAATGCATTTGAAGCTGTGCCGCCTTTCTGGCATGACAACTGCAAAACGAGTGGACGATGTTTGTGAAAATCTTCATTCAAAACTAAATGACAGAGCAACAGATTTTGAAATCATTTTTATTGCCGCTGAGGAGTGCCACAAACAGGAACTGATTGACTTACAAAGCCAGACTTCCATGCTTGAGAAAGTTCCGGCAATACAGACAAACGATTTCTAAGCCGCGTTGTCCTCATAAACCTTGCACATTTCCGAAAACAGTTGCTGGGTAGGATCACAATGTTTACAAGCACTTAATTAAGTAAAAAAAAACTTGTTCAGTTATAAGACACCTGAGACCCTTGTTAGGTAATTGACTTATGGCTGTAAGTAGGCCTACTGAAGCCACGGGATTGTTATAAAACTATTTAAAAGGATTTATTCTCTATTTCAGCTATCTGTATCTTTTCATTAATGTTCCCCGCGACACGAGTGTCGGAAATGTAAATGGCCCGCAGGCTGTATAAGGTTGGGCATCACTGGTCTACTGAATTCCCTAATTTGTTAACTGCCCTGAGATTAAATTAAATTGGGTCCGCAATTCGTAAGGCCGGGCCTATAATTGCAACTTTAATTTTGAACATAATTTTTTTTAAATTAACGTATATTTTATCCTTAGGCTATGTGCTAGTGGTGGCGTTTTCCAAAATAAAAACTATAACTATTTTAACTGCATTTTCATAATAAAAAACAAAAACATAAAAAAAAACAAAAACAAAAACAAAAAATAACAACTGATAAAACGGGAACAAAATAATCATGAGAATGTTGGGGGCTCCGAATGAAGTCGTTGTATAATATAGACATCACTGAATTCAGGGGAGGGGTGTAGATAATTCTCCGCTCATTCCTTCAGCTCCACCACCAACCCCTAAGGTTGAAGGGGGATTTTTTTGGTATTGATAATTAAGCAATTTGTGTCAATAATTACTTACTAATGCAAATACTTTATATTAATTGTTAGCATTTTAAAATATATATTATAATTATTTGTCTAGCTTCAACATTTTTCTCACACCCATCATTTTACTAAGAATATATTAGTCTGTAAACATTGAATGCCTTCACCGTGAATTCATCGAAGCATAATTTCGTTGCCAACATTACATACGTATACATTCTACCTGTATCGGACAGTCGTTGTCCTATAGACAAGTAGAGAGGAACGTAAGTTTCTATTCCTTAGACTGGGCCTTTTGTCCCAGCTAGATACATATTGATTTATTTTAGTCCACAGGCTAGTTCTATCCCATATTCTCCCCTTCCTTTTCATCTAACTAGTTTATGTAATGTTAGAAATTACTATTCAATGTGACTTGTGAATCTCTACTTCATGAAAAAAGTAATTTATCTCCCCCTGATTACAACCTGTTATTATTTTAGTTATCTACCCTGATAGCATCCCTTTGTTATTTTACCTCCCCTGATAAGACCCTGTATTATTATTTCAGTTATCTCCTCTGATAGCATCCCTTTGTTTTGTTATTTTATCTCCCCTGAAATAGCCCATTATTATTAACTCGTAAGCTCCCTTGGCTACTTTAAATATCACACATTGTAGAATCAGTGATTTTTTTTTTTCTTTTTGTGATGTGAAGCTTTGGCTTATCAGATGCTGAAGACCCTCCCAGAGGACCTCTACATCCCTGCAGTGTCATTAACGCCGACATGCTTATTTTGTATTGTCACAGCCTGTACCCCATTTAGGTGATCTGCCTAAGGCTCAGAAGTCTCCGCTGATTTAGCAAACTCAACCGAGACCGGTCACTGGCTTCTGCAATCGATAGCCGCACTGGTTCTCTGCCTCCACAGACTGTTGTTGTTACCGGGCGTTGACATGTAGCACCAAACGTGCTGGTATATGCCTAGACCGCTGTAGGCATAATATATCTTATACCAGAATGATTTGAATAACTTTACTGTGGGTAGCCATAGGTCGACTCTATACAGACTAAAGCAACTTTGATCCAATGAAATAATTGTAGTAGACTTTAAAGGTTGTAGATTTATACATATGTTTAACCAGGATTAAATTTCTCGGGGGGGGGGGGTAAAAATGTCCCATTGTCCTTTAAAAAAACATTTATTAATTATTAAGAGCCAAATAATCACTTTATAATATATATATAAAGGAGCTATTGTCTTTTAAAAAATAAATTAGCAAAAAAGCATAGGCTTCTCTTGTTTTGGTCAAATTAAGGGAAACAAATGTGTAAATAGAATTTATTTCTTTATAGAGTTACTGTAACGTTTGTTTTGGTCCAATCAGCGAAACTAGAGTGTATGTGTCTCCGTTAGTTCATCTAGTCGTGCAAGTGGAAGACTTCAACTCTGCTAAATCAGTCTTTTTTTCGTGGCTGATTCACGCAACACGTTCTATACTCTAATGACCTAGGAAAGAAGTTGCACTTGTATGAATTATCGTAAAAAGAAAACAATATCATTAAACTCAGTTAATATAAAATGTCACTTGTTTATTATTCATGTTTAACATCTTGCGCCATACAATGGAAACACTGTCTTTGTTTAACCCAATAGTTTTACTTTCTTTCTTATATTGCACGTGATATAGTGATGTATATTTACATATATACATGAATAGAATCAATACAGATTCTGTTTATACAATCAAGCCTTAGTTTAAAATTGAAACAAAAAAAGCCAATAAACTTCCTCAAACTTCAGACCAACAGAATCAACAACAGGAACACGAAACACATACATTTAAAGAGTATCGCACACTCACATGAAACTGTTGACAGTATCAATAATATATCAACAGAAGAACACTACCAAGTGACCAATTGACCAAGAATCACTAAAGTCACACGGCGGGTGCAATGCGTTGCTAAGAGCATTGGGGAAGGGGAGAGAACTGGCCACTGAACTGTTTTGACTTTGGCTTTCAAGTTTGTTCTGGATTGGGACAACAACATTGGGATACATGTCATATTTCAGGGAATACTGTATGGTCAGTACTACGTCTTTTTAATTCATTAAACACCTTCAATTTTATTACTTTAATTCAAAATCTTATTAATGAAACTTCATCGCCACAGTATATACACCATTATTTCTTAAACCACCAGAATATAGAAGCTTAGATCTAGATCTCCATCCACAACAAGAAATACACATTATAAAGGGGGACACAAAGGATACTGTCATAGCAACTAAATCATACGAGGATCAAAACATTACATTCCTGTCTTAAATATTTCAAAGTTGACTGTCAAAATAAATCTCAAAAGAATTAGACATGGATACATCTGATTCATTCAACGTCAATCTCTAGATTGTTTAAATGTATAATACTAGGACACAATAGTTGTTATATCTTAGTTTACTTGAAAAAAAAAAACAACTTAAAAAAAAACACAGATCTTGTTTGAAAAACATATCTCTCCCCTTCACTGCACAGAATTTATCACTTATTTATCAATTCATTATGTTTTCCCTTTCAGACCTCACAATAATCTCTAGGGCAGACCATGTGAAGGTCATCTGTGTCCTTGGCTGGTGGTTTACAAGCAGGGTGTCACGTGGCCAGAACAACAAACAACCACCTTTACTTTCCCCAACTAAAGTCAGATACCCATTAGAGCATGAGTGGACCCAGGGGCGTACTAAAAATCCCGAAATTCAAAATTCTAATTCTTCACCGAGATTAGAACCCAGGACCTAAGGTTCGGAATCCAAGAGCTTAACCACTCAGCCACCGCGTCTACGTCCATATAAAAGTATGTATCAACAGATGGAACCTAAAATCATCGCAACAAAATATCTATAAAAAAAAGGGACACGACCGATTGTAGTGTTATTTGGATACATCTGTACTGATACAGAAATATAAGAACGAGTCTTGAGTTCTGATGACACTCAAGTCTACACAGTGTTTTAGTCCCCGGGTCTTTTGTTTGCGTTTGTAATTCTCACTGTGCAATCAAAACTTTCAACAAATAACCAAATGACTATTCAAAAGTATCATTTATTGGCTATACAAGACATGAGTTGCACACGAATGACTTCTATGTTTTATAGAGGAATAGTAACAAACAGTTATACTCTATGTACCCAAACAAACCAGTAAATGAAATGTTATTGAAAAAAAATAAAACTAACGCTAATTCTCTTCTTCTTTTTTCTTTATTGCATCACTCACTTGGACACGAACAATTAGACTTTCACTTTAGTTCTTGTGTTGAAAAGAGATCAGTGAGACAATTATATTGTCCCAAGGACCAGTTTTAACTTTTCTGATACTTGCGTGAAAGATAAAGTGGAAAAAGTCTTAACAGCAAGACTGAATACTACGTCATGATAGAAGGAAATAATACTACGTCATGATAGCAAGACTGAATACTACGTCATGATAGAAGGATTGAATACTACGTCATGATAGAAGGATTGAATACTACGTCATGATAGAAGGAAATAATACTACGTCATGATAGTAGGATTGAATACTACGTCATGATAGAAGGATTGAATACTACGTCATGATAGAAGGAAATAATACTACGTCATGATAGTAGGATTGAATACTACGTCATGATAGAAGGATTGAATACTACGTCATGATAGAAGGAAATAATACTACGTCATGATAGCAAGACTGAATACTACGTCATGATAGAAGGATTGAATACTACGTCATGATAGAAGGATTGAATACTACGTCATGATAGAAGGAAATAATACTACGTCATGATAGTAGGATTGAATACTACGTCATGATAGAAGGAAATAATACTACGTCATGATAGTAGGATTGAATACTACGTCATGATAGAAGGATTGAATACTACGTCATGATAGAAGGAAATAATACTACGTCATGATAGTAGGATTAAATACTACATCATGATATAAAGATTGAATACTACGTCATGATAGAAGGATTGAATACTAAGTAGTGGAACTAAACTTGTTGTAACGGTGCTTTAATCCGATAGCTTCAAAAAAAAAAAAAGAAGAGAATTAGAGGCTGAAAGAGAAACAGGTGTCCACATTGTGTACACTTTTTTGTAACTTTCAAATCAATTTTTTCTTTTTCTTTTGGTTTAGTTTTCCCATGAATTAAAACATGAAGGATAAAATGAGAAAATGTCCTTAAGTGGGGGCCTGGGGGGATTTTCGAATTCTCCTCCCACCCAAGTCACGTCACTGCACTACTTCCCCAATATTCTATTCAAGTCACAAATGGAACAAAAGTATTTAGTGCGAATGATAACATTTTTATGCTTCTCTTATATCATCAGCATTCTTAATTATTTCCTTCAAAAACATGACAGACAGACAGGCGGACAAAAAAAAAAGCAACAAAAAAAAAAAAAAAAAAACGAAATTAAAAAATCATATATTGATTGTAAATAAGTAAAAGATAAAAGTTCTGTACAAATGAGATTTAAAAAAATGTACATACATAAAACCTTTTCCATATATAATATAATCTGTGAATGCTATGTATAATTATACATTGATACAAAGTACATCATAAGATTTTATAAGTACGATAAAGTCCCAATACTGTTAAACGCCATAGTTTATACGAAATTCGCGAAACTTCCGGTCAGACATAGGCTGTTTTAACACGACCAATCGGAAGAAATCCTTCCTTGGGGATAGACGGCACTGGTGGAGGTGTTCCCACAAACTTGTGAGGCGTGCTCTGCATGGAGCTCGAACTGGGACCCACCTCCTCGTAGTGACCGTAGCTGGAGACGGAGCCATTGTGGAAGCCTGACGTGCTGTCACTAAGGTCTGAGTTGTGATAGGCCGAGTTGGTATGGGTACAGCAGCACCTGCCATTGGCTAGCTGGTAGTGAACGCTGCCCGAGTCCAGGATGGGTATCTCGTACATGTCATTGTGGATGGTCTCGCACCTGACCCCGTTGCAGGAGGTTGGAACTCGCCTGTGCGGGTGCTGGAGCGTCACGTTTTGCGGCATGTACTGCATGTTCCCATTCATATGGCACGGAATGTTCTCTGGAGGTTTCCTATGCTGGACGTCAGGCATGGCGAACATGAGCTTCTCCCAGAACCAGGGGTCATCATACTTTAAGTAAGTTCTAGTCCTCATGTACACCTTCAAGGTACTGTCCAGTTTCTCGGTGTCAAGGTCGTGCATGAGGATCAATATGACCCGATTTCTCCTCTCATTCAAAACCTGTTGGTGAGCAGTCTGAAACTCAAAGCGACACCACTCAGAGTCTAGAAAGTTATCAGATACAACCAGTATAGTCCGCTTACTGGCCTCCACACTTCGAACGATGGTTTCAGCTATGCAGGCACCGACAGGGAAGTCCCTGTAGTGGACACACAGTTGAAACTTCTTGTCGCCGTTCTCCAGCCTGGGCGCCAGCTGGTGGATCACAAAGTCCTCGTCCTTGCTGCTGTAGGAGATGAAGGCATCATAAGGCCTGTCATTGTCGTCAGTAGCCTTTGCCATTTTGAAAACACGAAGACCGAAACGCGTGAAACAGAGAACCTGCAGGAAGTCTCTGTTCATGTAGGCCACAATCAGCAGGGCCAGACCGAAAGCTATGACTACACATGCGGCGATCAGGGCGTAGGTTTCTCCCTTGGCTGAAGAAGAGTGCACGCTGTTTCTGGACATGTTAGTGGGAAACGATTGGTTCTCGCTACAGAGTTCAATCTGAAAGTCCAGCAAAGTAAATCCATCTTGATAGTAACTTTGCTGACCGAGGCTATTAGAACTACACTTAATGTCTGAGATGTCTTCAATGCAGTCCGCGCTGTCTCTGATAAACAGAACAAACTTACAAACAAAGTCAAGCTGACAGCTATAAGGATTTTGACTCAGAGAAAATCGAACTTTCAAACCACTTTCCCTAGAACGATTGACAAATCCCCAAAGACCATCTATAGGGAGCGTGTTGAGATCATTTTCCCTAAGGTTAATTAGGTAAAGATAAGGTGGTAACAACAGAGCTTGAGGGTCTATCAAACTTATAAAGTTGTTCTGAAGAAAAATTCTCTCCAGATTCTCCAACCCGCTAAAGACACCGGGAGATATGATCGTCAACAGATTATTGTTTAAGAACAACGACCTGACAGACTTCATTCCTTTAAAAGTATTGTTTTCCACAGTGTGGATGTGGCTGTTGTTTAGATAAAGATCCACGACGTGGGTCAGCCCAAGAAAGGAATGTTCACGGAGGCTAGGGAGGTTGTTGCCATCAAGGCGGAGTAGAGTAGCACCTTCTGGTATTTTTCCGGGCACGTCAGTGAGGTTGGCGTTGAAGCAGTGAACCTGGTGAATGTTGAGGAACTTGTCGCCGATGTAGCACTGGCAGGAGGAAGGGCAGGTGTACTTGCAATGGCACACGTCGTAGTCACAGCACACGCACGTTTTGTCGCAGTGTTTCTCGTAGTGGCAAAGAAACTCGTCACTCCTCAGAGAGGTGATGGGCATTTTGGTAGAATACAATGGGCTAATGCATCCGTAAGTTAAAGTGGTCTGAAAAGTGGGCAGAGTTCCCGTGTCTTTGAATTTCCTGTCATACCAGTCTTTCAGCCATTCCAGTTTACAATCACAGACCAGGGGATTGTACACAAGATTGAAGGTGGGTTTAGACAACAGGTTGTAAGCTATCTCAACCTCATCCTGAGACAGTGTGGTCAAATTGTTAACGCTCAGGTCCACGTATCTCAGGTTAGACAAAGTCTTAAAGGTATGCGAAGATATTTGGTGGATATTGTTATTGCTTATATCCAATGTCTCAAGAGATCTCGGCAGCTGGTTTCTAAGCAGGGTGGTAATTTTGTTGTAACTTAATTGAAGGAATTTTAAATGGTTTAAATATCTGAATATATTGTTCATGGCAGTGATCTTATTGTGGGACAGATCTATGAACGTCAGTCGTGGAGAACTCGTAAAAAAATCGTCATCTAAATGGCTCAGCAAATTGAAGGACAAGTAAATAGTTTTCACATTGTCACACCCTTTAAACATCCTGAAAGGGAGAGAACTCAGCAAATTATGGCTCAGCGAAATGGTTTGCAGTTCTTTAAGATCTTGGAATGTCTGAGCAATGACTTTAGTGATGTTATTAAAGCTAGCATCAAGATCCTGGAGAGCCACATTACCGTAAAGAAAAGGCAACTCTTGAAGAGCATTGTGAGATACATTGAGGTGCTTCATCTGTTTGAACTTGAAGAAAAGATCGCTGTTCAATACTCTGAGATGGTTATAGCTTAGATTCATATTGACAATGTGCTCCAAGGTCCCAACTACTTGCGGCATCAATTCTTGTAAACTGTTGAAGCTAAGATCCAAGCTCTCCAATTTTCCCAAACCCATGAATGCTTCGCTTTGGACAACTTTGATGTTGTTGTTATTTAATAGAAGATGAACCAAATTGGTCATATTTTGAGAAAATCTGACAGGCACGTCTGTAATTAAGTTATAAGATAAGTCCAATGTGATGAGATTTGTCTGAGACCCAAAGGCATTGCTATTGAGACCAACTATTCTATTATAGCTGACATTCAAGACTTCTAATCGCAGGTCTGACATTGTGTTCTCATTGATTTTAGTAAGTCTGTTTCTAGACAAATTTAAAATTCGAAGTCGTTTAGAAATATCCGATATCTCTAGCCAAATACTATCGGTCAGTCTCGACTCCACCATTTCCAGTTCGACCAAATTTGAAACTGCTTTCAGAAATTGTCTTTGGATGTAGATAATTGGATTTCTGGACATGTATAAGTATTGCAGATTGTCACACCCTAACAAAAAATCTTTCTTTATCTCAGTCAGAGAATTGTTGGAAAGATCCATCAAGTATAAACTCGAAAAGTTCTTCAACGGGAGGTGGTCATAGTTTTCAATGAGATTTCCAGATAAATACAAATAGTGAAGGTTCAGCAAATTCTCAGACAACCAATTTGGAATCTCTGTCAGGAGGTTATTGCGCATGTCAAGACTCTCAAGATTGTGTAAAGATTTCCCTCCACAGTTGATGCCGAGATCTTCAAGATTGGCCAAATGGTTGAAGGACAAGTTCAGATTCTTTAAAGACGTGTAGGAACAGAGTGAGAACAAATTTCTTAATGAACTGTGAGAGATCTCCAGAGTTTCCAAAAGTTGCATGTTTGACAGAAGATTGGCGTCGAGTTCTCTGATATTAGCATATTGTACAGACAGCTTCTTCAAATAGGTCAAACCTTCAAACGCACCCCTGAAAAATAAATTATGAAGATTTTAGAAACATGTTAAAAGAAAAGTTCTTCTTCAATCATCTTCAATTGGATTGCTCAAAGACGTAAGATCTTCAGGTATTTTGAATCTCATTAGACAGTAAAACTTTCTAGGTAGAGTAGTGAAGTAGTAACCAGTTTAAACCTTTGATGAATACTTGGATTTTATTTAGGACCATGTTCTGATTCTGAATCTAAACATTTTTAAAGACGAGCTGTATATTATTTCGGGAGATCGAGGTCATCGAGGTCAGTTAGTCAAAATAAATTTACATTAAAACTGGAAAACTGGACACAGGAACCAAAAACAAATAAAGCGTAGTAACCATGGCGCTAATGGGCTCAGTGTCGGCCCTTAATGAAAAAGATGAAATAAATGCAAGAAAACTGTTACATTGAAAAAGATGGTAGCATACATAAGCTAAAATATCTATTTTTTTAGTTAATTTTCTTTGGGTGGTGGGGGGTTTAGGATTGTCCTTTAATCATATTCATTAATATTTCGAATCGACATCTCTTAATTCAAAGTTACCTTTGCTTTTCTAAAAGGCAATAATTGAAATCAAGTTTTACAATGCAGGCTAAGTGTGATATTTCTTTATACTATCTTAACGAAAGTAATTTGCAGACAATTATCACAAAAGTTGTTTACCTGGTCAACTTTTGAAATGCACATTTGGTAAAAGTCAATTGTCTGAGGCTTGTCATAGCTTCAAAGGCTCCATCCCACAGTTCCGACACTGGAGGCTCTTCATACAGATTAATTTGACTGAAACGACAAAAGTAATAATAATCAAAATAAAATTGATATAGAAGCTGGCTAATTAAAAGTATCAGCAAGACCAGTCCTAGAACACAAGAAATAAGTGGACTAAGAGAAAGAGATCTTTTAAGATAAGAGAAATAGAACTTTGTATTTACTTTTTACAAGCTTACAATCAACTCCCTTTGTCTATCAGGGTGGACTCGTCACCTCCCTTTGTCTATCAGGGTGGACTCGTCACCTCCCTTTGTCTATCAGGGTGGACTCGTCACCCCCCTTTGTCTATCAGGGTGGACTCGTCACCTCCCTTTGTCTATCAGGGTGGACTCGTCACCTCCCTTTGTCTATCAGGGTGGACTCGTCACCTCCCTTTGTCTATCAGGGTGGACTCGTCACCTCCCTTTGTCTATCAGGGTGGACTCGTCACCTCCCTTTGTCTATCAGGGTGGACTCGTCACCTCCCTTTGTCTATCAGGGTGGACTCGTCACCTCCCTTTGTCTATCAGGGTGGACTCGTCACCTCCCTTTGTCTATCAGGGTGGACTCGTCACCTCCCTTTGTCTATCAGGGTGGACTCGTCACCTCCCTTTGTATATCAGGGTGTACACGTCACCTCCCTTTGTATATCAGGGTGGATTCGTCACCTCCCTTTGTCTATCAGGGTGGACTCGTCACCTCCCTTTGTCTATCAGGGTGGACTCGTCACCTCCCTTTGTCTATCAGGGTGGATTCGTCACCTCCCTTTGTCTATCAGGGTGGACTCGTCACCTCCCTTTGTCTATCAGGGTGGACTCGTCACCTCCCTTTGTCTATCAGGGTGGATTCGTCACCTCCCTTTGTCTATCAGGGTGGACTCGTCACCTCCCTTTGTCTATCAGGGTGGATTCGTTTACACGTTTTTTCTCATACTACCCATTCTTGGATCAAGTTGAAATTGTGCACAATTAATCGTGGTCATCATTTATCAATAAATTAGTTCATCAATTACTGGAAATTAATTAATTTTGTTTAAAATAGAAAAAGAGGCGATGAACCTTCCAATACTGAGAGACCTAGAAGCCAATCGACGATCATTTCCCTTTTCTGATGTAAGCTCTGCTTCAAAAATGATGAAAGTATACCAAAAGTAGAGTCGTTACTGTTTAATGAGTCTACCAAAAGTAGGGTCGTTACTGTTTACTGAGTCTACCAAAAGTAGGGTTGTTACTGTTTACTGAGTCTACCAAAAGTAGGGTTGTTACTGTTTACTGAGTCTACCAAAAGTAGGGTCGTTACTGTTTACTGAGTCTACCAAAAGTAGGGTTGTTACTGTTTACTGAGTCTACCAAAAGTAGGATCGTTACTGTTTACTGAATCTACCAAAAGTAGGGTTGTTACTGTTTACTGAGTCTACCAAAAGTAGGGTTGTTACTGTTTACTGAGTCTACCAAAAGTAGGGTTGTTACTGTTTACTGAGTCTACCAAAAGTAGGATTGTTACTGTTTAATGAGTCTACCAAAAGTAGGGTTGTTACTGTTTAACGAGTCTACCAAAGGTAAGTTATTGTGATATTTAAAAAAAATATCAATTGTTTATCTACATAAAACAAAATACATAGAAGTTATAATGTTAAGGTCAATTATAATGACCATCAAGTCACTTTTTTTTTTGGGTGGGAGCGCCAAAGTAGGATAACAATGTTCATAAAAGCGCGAATAATATGACACTATGTGACTGCTTCATCCAAATAGAACAACAGAATCTGTTCATTGTTCCGGACTGACGACAACATGGGGTTACTTTGTGCAAGACATGGAATGTATGACTATATCATCAAATGTTACTAACTGTATGACTGTACCATCAAATGTGTTAGTGTTATTATGACTGTGAGTCAAAGCCAAGTTTACCTGTAACTACAGGTCATGTACAGGACAGCAGTCTTGGGTGTTGAGATGCTCTGAAGTATTGACCTGACCGCTGCGTTGTTGGGGGACACCAGCGATACTGTGCAGATCGTGTAATACTGAGGCAGTGAGCTCAATGTCTGAAATACAGGAACCAAAGATCTATATATATATATATGGAATAAAATAGTTACTAATTACTTGTATACATACTGCACTTCCTTATAGTATATAACCGAACACGAAACCAATTTACGGTATGCATCTATCTTAAATTGATTCCCAACATCAAGGGGGGTAACGCATTCTCAAAACATTCTACAACAAAATAGAATTAGTTATGTCCCTTATCACATACTAAACTAAATTTTTCTTCTAGAATGATATGAACGAGAAAATAAGATACTTTTAAGGAAAACATTTGCTACATGCTAGATACTTCAAAACTGAGCTATAAATAATTGTGATCACTACAGTTTCAACTCCCCTTATGTCCGAAACAATTTGTTTTCTTCCATTCTCAGCAACATTGAAGCGTTTGTGGTAGTTGAGAAACTGACGCTTCAAACTATCGATTCCCTGTCTCTATTATCTCCTAGACCAAACCTAACTATAATTAGCTATCAGCTTTTTTGAAGTATCCAATGGACAAACTATAATCGACGTATTTTAAAAAGGACGTTTGTTTAGCACTGTAGAAACAAACAAATTCTAAGTTCAACTGTTTGCAGACCAAAATAATTTCCATAGGAAGAATGCTTTAGACGTTCTGGTTATGGCATTGGAAGAAGTGAAAATTAATTTTAAAACAAATAGGAAGGTGAACTAACTAGCAGTAATAATGAAAAGTTATTAGGTCCACGATACTGCTTCATTGAGATATTCTAACAACAGCGATCTATTAAGTTGGGTCCACTGCTTAGTTTATGTACACATTTCAAAATCTCAAATCGTTCTCTTTTCGTTTTCTGACGTATTTCTTGACATTCTCTTATAGCGTCTCATCATTTTTACTATCGATTTTTTTCTCAATGTTACTGTATTTAAAATTTGTTTCAGGAATGTAGACCTGATCTTGCATTGTGGAAATCAAGAGCATGTGACTCTGATCATGAAACTTCCCCAAACAATAAGTGAGGGTGTTGGATTCTTTTCCTTATTTAACCTGCCAACAAGATTTGTTACTTAAACATCTGAACAAAAAAAAAAAAAAACTCACACTGTTGCTCCTGGGACAGTTGCATTCTAGCGGACAGTTGAAAGGTTCATAAGTGGTCGTTGGAACATTCTGCAACAACTCCAGTGAGTCAGCAAGCTGTAACCCTAGTGTGAGGCACACAGCAAGGATGTAGAGTTGGCAGCCACTCACGTGACCAACTGATACTCCCGCTGCCATACTGAAATAATATTTTGAAAAAAAACAAAACATTTACTCGTAGTTGACAACAATTAATAAGCACAAAATAAAATAAATTAAAAAAAAAAAAAGCTTATGGAAGGAGAATATTAAAGAGAGTTATCTGGTTAGTAATTCAAGAAACGCGTTAAATACGTCTGTTCAATAAAGAACAAAATTACTTTTGGTGTTTTTATCCATGTCCAGCAGTGGAATATCAGAAGTGATAAAATAATGTAACATTGATGTGGTCATAGAGCCGGTTATACGGCAGTGCAGACATTGTAGCCGCCTGGGGAATTACTCGTAAAAGAAGGCTCCTCTTACAAAAGCAAACATTAACATCTTCAAAAAGGAAATGAGCGTAATTGACAAGTAATCTGATGTGCCATTTCCCTAGAGTTATTTTAGTGTATTTTCCTTACAGTTTTTGTTTTATAAGTGTAGAGTCTTCACAACATTTCCTGCCCAGCGACTCCAACCCTTTAAATCCTGCCCTGGAAAGTAGCACTGAAGGTGATGCAGATAGAAATTTTTTTAAAAATCTTGTACAAAGATTAGACGCCCTGTTATTTCCTCGAGCACAATTCCACGTAAATATTTCGTTCTGTGGGCTGAAGCCATATTCCCGTCTATGTTTTTAAAACACTGAGATATCAACAACGCTTTACTCCTTGGTTACAATTCTCCAGTCGGACCAGAGACTATTGAAGGCAATCATTTAGCTTGCCCCCATAGGAGAACCAGAGGAAGAGATTGGTCAAGAAAAATTATTGTTGGGTTAAAAGAATAAAAAAAAATATTCGGAAATGGGGGGGGGGGAGACAGAAGGACATTGAAAGAGTGAGAGCCAATACAACTGCGTGTGAGTAAGGGTCTGCGCGTGCTTCGAGTGAGCAAGATCGAGAGTGCTTGATTGAACGGTGCTTGTCAGATAAATGGGGTCAGCTGCCCTAAGTGAACCATGGTACAAATCATTTCATGACCAGACCTTGACTAAAGCAATGTTTCACTCTTCGACCCCCTCTCCCTTCCCTCCCCACACCCCTCTCTAACATTAGTCCTGAGGTTGACATCGTGACACAGGCACTGACATTTTAGTTTCATTGACACAAATTCGCCATGGGAACAGAACTTGGACAGTGTTGATAACTGTATGGCCTACTTTAAGATCGTTATGTTTTGACAAAGCTTATATCAACTCACTCTGTCTGTCTGTCTACCTGGTCAAAAGTTTGCACACATTATTTCTCTCACATCCAATCTCGTATTAAGAAGAAATTGTGCACAATCATTTCTTTGACCTGACAAAACAGGTATCAATAAAAAAAAATAAAAGTAACCAATTAGTTAATTAACATTTGTTACTTAATTATTTTGTTTGGTATCTTGAACAAGGGAAATAAATCGTAATTGACAGATGTGGTGGTATAAGTTGAATTAGTCCCCATGTAAACATTCACCAAGATACCCTCTTCTTCCCCCACTCCTATCCCAACTGGTCCAGACAAGTGATAGTGACAGAAAGCTAAAAGCTAGACAAAAACCAGTTTGTACAAATATTTCTAATCGCGCAAGATTTATTATGTTCAGGGACAACTAATTAATCAACACACGACTGATCCAAACTAATTTATACAGTTACTCTAATATAAGCTTTTCTTTTTATTGTAAGTATTTTAGCGGCCACCGAAAGGGGAAAAGACGCTATTAGTTTTGTGTGGAATGTCTGTCCGTCCCGTTTAGATTTTGTAAACTAGAAAAGATAATGAAAATCGGACATCGTGATATTTTAGACCTTTCAAAGTTCTGATGCTACTTTTTTCTTTTCTGAAAGCGAAAAATCTAGTTTTTAAAATCACTTATGCAAGAATTTTTTTTTTCATAAAAACACACCACTTTTACAACTATTCACTATTAATAATAACAAACACTAGAGGCTATTTTGTAGGGGAGATCATTATTTACCATATTTCTTAAACATTTATGCAAATAGTTTTATATTTTTTTGTCCAAAATAACTTTTTTTTTTACATTTGTATTTCTAAATTAAGTAAGTTCTGTCATACTAATTAATACATTTATCTGAATAATTGGATTACTTTTTTTTAAAGAGAAAAGTTCTATTTAGTATGCATAGGACATAATTTAAAACAACAATTAATAAGTAGTTTTTCAAATTATCTCTTGAACTGCAGTGTGAAAATCTATGAATAGAACACACAAATATAAGGAAAAAAAATTTTGTAAGGAAATGTTTTTTTCTTGATGATTTAAATAAGAGATTGACACTTTACAAAACAATGAGATCAATTAGATATTCATTATAAGACATCAGTTAGGCCAGGGTCACATCTAACTTCACATTCACTTATACTTTCTTCTGCTGTTCTGCATAGCCACGTGTTAATCTAGTCACACATGTTAAATAGAGACTCTGTTATGTCATTGGTCTTCCTGGCTGATTCAGGCAATCCGTTCCACGCTCTACTGCAGGTAAACGTATTATGGTTAATTAAACGTCAAAGTAAAATGGATGCAATGCAGAATTAG
Organism: Biomphalaria glabrata; assembly: GCF_947242115.1. NCBI lineage: Eukaryota > Metazoa > Mollusca > Gastropoda > Planorbidae > Biomphalaria > Biomphalaria glabrata. The sequence goes on from NC_074716.1 coordinate 23,241,304, forward strand.
CAGACAGTGGTAAATATAGTATAGTGATAGTCACAAATTAGCGTTGAAAGGAACCAAATCATACGTGAATGTTACCCACAAGCTGGCTGATATTTGAAGACAGCTGCGTAAAGAGACTCTACTAATAAATCATTGTAGACTGTACTCTTTTTGATATCAGAAGTGTAACTAGTTATATATTGTGTATTAAGGAGAGAATTCAACTTTTTAAATAAACCCTGCCAGACGTTAAATTTGGAAGAATGAGCAGACATTGTGATTACAGTAAGAATTATCGTATAATACTGTACAATATTGGATTATTTATCAATAGGTATGTAGTTTAAAGACTATTTTATTCTTGAAAGTGTTGGCAAGATTTTATTTTCAATCTTTGAAATCGTTTCAATCTTTGAGAAGTATCGATCGTGTGCAAAATTAATAATGACAGATCCAAAAGTGAAAAGATGTTCAACAGGACAATACATCAATACTAGCTCTAGTTCATCTACAATCTACATCGTCTGCTAAATATCGACTTGTCGTCTGTTACAAACAGAAGGAGATCAATTCACTGGCTTCAAGTTTCCATTAACAGTACTGGCGTACTTGTATCAAAGTACTGTTGTAGTTAATTGACTCTTCACTAATAGAGGTGAAAGAAAAAAGTCCCATTTGTAACTACATGATCAAAGTAACATAATAGCTGCTTCCAGAAAGTTCGGCTACATTTGCTTGCAGTAAACTAATAACCTCGAGCTTCACTGAGACCCCACTATTTGGGTCACGTGAGTGGGCGTGGCTGCCCTGCACAGTTCCAATAGTTCCTAACGAGCTACTTCTGTCCACTTATCATAAATAAGAATGTCATCCTCCAGTGTGGTCTCTTTACACTGACTGTAATTTGAGATCTGGACGTTGTCCATTCATCATCTCTCACAACTTCAAAAGCTCCTGTGAATGTGTGTTTGCTTTAGTGTCCACTGGCATGTGTGCGTGTATATAGAGCAGTGTAGTTCTTGTAACAGTTAACGTTTCGGTTGGAGAGCAGCTTCAGTGACAAGAGGGGCCCCTCCCTCTGTGCATGATTGTAAGTGTTAAGAAATGTCAAAGGACACGTTTAAACGGATAGACAACATTACACATTTTACATTATACAATTCTATTCGCCCTTATGACTTGATTCGGAGTGTAAGAGCGCCTGAAGAATAGACCTTTCTTTTTTTCTCTTTTAACAAATAAAAAATCATCACTAGTAATGAAGTTTGATAAGGCAATTGTTGATATAATGAATGTCAGATTGTCTATTTTTATATTTATATTTTTTTAAAGGCTCTTTGAAAAGTCTTTTTTTTTAGACAGATCAACACTTGTGACGAGAGGTTTAAAATCTACACATCTCCAGCCTCATATTAGAAGTGGAGACATTAGACGGCACTAACACCCGTTAGATCAATTGGGGGGGGGGGGGTAGTAAATGGAAAGTACTTGTTTAAAACATCCTGGTCAAATCATGGTAACAAATAGAACACATGAAAGCAGCTTTATTATGTTCATATAGCACACATGAAAGCAGCTTGAAAGCATCTTTTTGACATTTGTTGATTATTTATGTTTAAAAAAATAAACCTGTTTAAAAGACTAAGTGACATTTCCCTTGACAGCTCTCTGTTACACTCACAAGTACGGAATATAACATAAAATATGAATATTACAATAACATGATACATAACATATTTAGTACACACACACATACACAATAATATATATATATATATATAAGTGGGAGGGTTAGAAAAGACAATATATATATATATCAGAGGTTGAGAGGTGAATTTGGTGTAGGGGGAATAATTCAGTAAAGAGAATTTGACTGAATGTCGTCACTCTCCCATGGCACGAAGTTTTTGTTGTTGTTGTGACATGTCAGTTGGACGATTGTATGTTGTAACTTCCATTTAAAATTGTTGAGAGAGTCTTGATGTCCTGTCAAAAATATTGTCAGTGTCATGTCTCGTAATGACATAATACTACGTTAGGGCAAGAAATGATCAAAGATCTGAAAATTAAAAATTAAATGAGTCACAACTGGTTCTAAATTGTAAAGTGAAACAATCACAAGTACAACATCACTAAGCTATCAATATGATGTTCATCATTTTTTATACACAAAGGAAAGAAAATCTTTTTTTAAAAAGTCGTGTAAGAAGCAACTATCTTTAAATGGTCTCCCTTTGTCTCCTATTATTAAGAGGCCCGGGTACAATGACCCCTTTAAACGCCGTGGTAGCTCCGCCACTGGGGATGTCTTTAGCTTCGTGTAGCTCCCGCATTCCTCGCCTCATTGTGTCGTAGCGCCCTACACAACCAAACATATACAAACAAGAGTAAGGGGAATGCAGATTTGGCCTCCCCATGGGGTGAGCAATATCTGCGCGTCAGGCGCTCACTGAGCACAGATCTTTAGCTTCTATCTCCTCCTTTCTCTCTCTCTCTCTCTCTCTCTCTCTATGTGTGTGTTGTGTTTGGGTGCACTTTAACACAAAAGGAGTGATTGTGGACAAAAGAGAGAGGGCGCTTGACTTGGGGGGGGGGGGGAGTAGTTTGGCGGAGGATAACCGTGACCCCCCCCTCCGTCCCAAGTGCGTCCTCATTGACTGCACGGAAAATATAAATCACGTGACACTAGGTGAACGTGGCAGACGATTAGCTGTAATTAAAGATGGCGCCAATCTGGCAGAAGTGAACATTGGACAAAGGAGACGGTGTTTTGAAACAAAATTCTAGAAGTCAAATGGAACGTAATTAGAAAGATGTTATAGATTGAGAGAAATAGTCGAACAATTGGAAGTGAACAAAGATTTCGTTTCATTGCTTTTTGTTGTTTTTAGATTGGCCTGAACAGGAAGTTGCACTTAACACTTTTCCTTAGAATGAGCTTCGAGAGAAGTTGTCAATTGTTTTTAAGACACATGCTATAATTTTATTTTGGTTGGGGGGGGGGAGGGGTGAGAAACGTACGATGTATATGTAATTCTTGATTTTTAGCGGCCCCCGAAAGGGGGAAAAGACGCTATTAGTTTTGTGTGGAATGTCTGTCCGTCCGTTCCGTGTAGATCTCGTAAACAAGAAAAGATAATCAAAATCCGACATAATAATATTTTAGACCTTTCAAAGTTCTGATGCAACGGCTACTTTTTTTCTTTTCTGAAAGCAAAAATCTAATTTTTAAAATCACTTATGCAAGCAGTTTTTTTTCATAAAAATACACAACGTTTACAACTATTCACTATTAATAGTAACAAACACGGGAGGCTCTTTAGTAGGGGACGCAGTGGTGTACCATATTCGTAACATATTTATGCAAATGGTTTCAGATTTTTGTAAAAAAAAATTGTTTATTACATTTGTATTGTATTACATTTGTATTGCTAAGTTATGTAAGTTCTGTCATACTGAACTACTACATTTACATATACACACAAAGTTTTCTTTTTTTTTTAAAGAGAAAAAATCTATTTAGTATGCATATAAGTTGGACATAATTTAAAACAACAATTTATAAGTAGTTTTTTTATATTATATTGCGTCAACCGCAACATCACACAGTAGGCAGGATACAAAACTTTTTTACGGAAATGTTTTTTTCTTGAGGATTTGAATAAGAGATTGACTCTTTACAAAACAATTCAGGGCACTACACAAGATCTATCAACCTTCTTTCTCCATTCTTCTCTGTCATTTGTCTTTGATAGAATTTCATTCTGATGTCCTTTCTGAAAATATTGAAACCTGCCTTTTTACCTGCCTGGGTGGACCACTTCGGTGGCCGATTTTATGTTTGTGTTTTAACACAAACTGTCTTTGTAACCTTGTTTTTTTTTTACTTAAATAGGTTTAACTTCCTAAAATCGTCTCTTAAATACTAATTATATCATCTAAATATGTATAAAACGGACGCGATATGTAGACTCAAAATAGTGCTGGGAGTTAATAAAAAAAAAATTTCCCATTTGACCAGAGAAAAACCATTAGTAAAATCACTAAATTTAGAAGATTCAGAACTGAACACTAAAAAAAAAAAGTATCATTAATACACAAAACACTGAATCCTAACTTACACACACAGAAACACAACGTAATAGAAATCTCAGACTCAAAAACAAAGGCACAATTTCTTATTCCATATGCTAGAACAAATTCGTGCAAGTGCTTCTTCTCTCATGCCATGTCTGAATCAGTCAGGAAAACCAATAAAAACAAGAGTTTAAGTCTCTACTTATCATGAGCGGATACGTGTAGGACGTAATTATATTCTAGTTTGAAGGAACATGTATCATTTGTAAGATAAAATAAGAGAAGTGGCTTCAAATGTCAGCAGAGCCATGACGCAACGAAGTGTGTGTGTGTGTGTGTGACAAAAAAGGAAAAAAAAAAGGTGTGTGTCAACAATCACTACAACAAAGAAACTACACAGATTCACATTTGATTAACTTTCCCTGGATGGGCCACAAAAAGAGGTCATGTGACACGGGTCAAATCGCTGTGACCTAATTTCAGATTGGATTTGATCGTGAGCGTGAAAATGTTCTGTGTATGTGTGTGTGTGTGTGTGTGGGCGTGAGTGCTCATTGAAAAGATTGGTATTCTCTTTTGGCTAATAGTTTCTAGTCAAAGTGTCAGTCAACATTCTGCCAATTGTCACGTGGTATGGCATCCAGTGTCGTATACAGCTGACGGAGAGAGAAAAAAAAAGGGGGGGGGATAAAATATTACACTTTAAAATTGACTTTGACACTTTCAAGCGTTTGACTGCTATTTTGTATGAACATGAAAGCCAGCAAAATTTAAATCTACCCCCCCCCTCTTTTTTTTTTTGACTTTTCCTCAACCAAACTTTTGGTGTCCCAAAACATTTAAGGAAAAAAAGTATTATTTTTTTCTGTCAAGGATAAACAATAGAAGTATAGTGGTTGATAGTCCTCTTTGTTATGGTGTGTGTGTGTGTTTCTATGGTAACGGTGGGAAGAGGTTAGTGATTGTTTGCGAATAATGCAACATAGGTGGCATTGTCGTCATTGGTCTTAGTAATTTTTGCGGTCCGCCTAGGTAATTTTTGCGGTCCGCCTAGGTAATTTTCTTACTGTCCACTAAGTAGGTAATAATTGTGGTTGTTGTTTCTCGGTCGTTGCTTTGTAGCCCCAAACATCTAGTACAACTAAACACAAAATAGGCGAATGAAATTAATTAATGTAGAAGTTACAATAAAAACTGTACAAGGGGAACTATGCCATGAATCTTGCACTGAGCCTATAGATGGAAATACTTTCATCTTTATGAAAGCTGCAAGCTACTGAATGATTCGTTTCACCTGGCTCTAACATTAGTATGATAAACAGAAGACTATATAGAATTCACTGATTTAAGTTATTCCACACAGGTCAAGGTCAGTCTCACGTCACAGAGCACTGGATGACCTTAATAAAGCTTTTGTTACAAGTTTGAGAGGAAGGAAGGGTAATCCAAGCCAACTGGCCTACGAGTGTGTGTGTTTGGAGATGGCAAGCTAAGACAATCTTGTCAAGTGTTATAAGTCATTTGTATTTGTGGCTTTTATTGGGCGCTTTGTGTGTGTGGGGGGGGGTAGAGGACTGGGCAAAAAGAAAAGTGTCATCTTAAGAGATGCATTACAGATGGTTGAAAAAAAAGGGGGGGGGGGGGTACAGAGCTGGTCCACTACATGAGTCAGACTTCTTCAGAGAAATGTTCTTACTCTGTTGTAGTGTTTCAACCCCCCCCCCCTTAAAAAATGCAGAGCTGGTGAAAACACAAACACACTATGTGGATCGATGAATGTATTCCCAATGAGTACTGCCAGAGTTGCCTTTGTGTCGCTCACAACAACCTTGTGGCTATGATCAATGCATGTCAGCCAGTGAAATCTCATTTACAATCATGCTGGTCAAGAGATATTTGCACTGACGACGTGAACCAGCGGTTCTTAAACCTTGAACTGCTTGAAACATCATATTCAAAGTGACATAATCACATTACCTTCTGAAGAGACAATCATATCATCCTATAGAGTGACATAATCAATCATCTAATAGAGTGACTTAATCATATCATCTTATAGAGTGACTTAATCATATCATCTTATAGAGTGACTTAATCAAATCATCTAATAGAGTGACTTAATCATATCATGTTATAAAATGACACAATGATATCAGTTTATATAGTGATATAATCATATCCTCTTATAGAATCTAATAACGCCGTCTATCCTTTTTTTTCCTTCCTGATATTGTTAACTTTGTGTATGTGTGTACTTAGAGTGATTCCCCTTGAGAAAGAAGTTAATGTTAATTCTAGTTTGTTAATTACAATGAGTCTGGCTACAGCCGTAGAGTGGACATCGCATAATTGAACAAATGAAACATTTTCAGAAAGTAGAAACGTCTAGGTCTGTGTACTAGACATCGGGAGGTGGCGTGGGTGCGGGAGGTGGCGGAGGTGTGGGCCGCACCGGATGACACCAACACTAGTTACGCCACTGCTAGTGCTCGCGTCCCTCACTTCACGTCTGCTGAATCCTTAGAAAATGGCAGCGTTAAAACTAAAACATCCTCCATGGTTTCAGCTCAGTCTGGACACTCATTCTCCTTACTAAATTGACCATTTCTTTGATCCAAAAAGTTCTCATTACGACCTTTAGAGGCACCGTGCACTCGCTTCTCTTTCCTTACAAAACTTGTACACGCTTTGACTACGAGACCAACTAGACGTAATGCATTTCAAGTGTCCCCCAAGTCTAAACTTCTAAAACACTTCAACATGTCAAAAATACAAATCATTCAAGGAAATTATCTTTTTAGTATCATTAGATGTGGCTGTTAATTCATGGACAAAGTAGCTCTCCTTTGAAGCAGGTTCAGAAAAGCTTTAAAAAAAAAAAAAAACCAAGAAGAGAATAAAAGAAAAATTAGGATAGAAAAAAAACCACACAAGAAAACAGTGGAGTTCACTACTCGCCATTTCCTCGTTGGCTTGACATCAAAAGGAAACGCGTTTACTCTTCCTTGGTATCGAGTACCAGGCGTGCAAACAAAAGAATCCGATAAATTGTTCTCAAGTTATTCGCTTTTAGGATCGAGCTTGAAGTATCGGCTCCATTAAATAGCAGGATCGTGTCTGCTTGCAGCGCTTTGTGGCGGAGGAGGGGGGGGTGTAGGTTAGCGCTATGAGCCAGGGTCAGTTAATATTACCCATGAGTATTTGCTCCTTGTTCAATTAGTCCGTCACTATGGCAACAGATTCTTGTTTAAACTTAAACATAATAAGTTGTTTCTGATGTTTCATTGAAGAGAGAGAGAGAGCGGAGAGAAAGGGAGACAATTTCCCCCCGAAACTTTATCTAAACACTTAATAACGTAATTGGTTTGTTATAAATTGTTATGACTGAATTCTAAACCTCTGGCAGTTAACTTAACAATTTCATATACTTACAGGAGACATAAACACAAGGATAAAAATGGACGTGTGTGTGTGTGTGTGTGTGTGTGTGTGTGTGTGTGCTGTATTAGAATCGTTAATCAATCAGGTGCAAAGATAGAAAATTGTGGTAGCGATTAAAACACACACACACACACACAAGAAAAAAAAAAGAAATAGTGAAAGAGAGAGAGACAAGGTGTGTCTGGTGATGAAAGAGAGAGAGACAAGGTGTGTCTGGTAATGAAAGAGAGAGAGACAAGGTGTGTCTGGTAATGAAAGAGAGAGGCAATGTGTGTCTGGTAATGAAAGAGAGAGACAAGGTGTGTCTGGTAATGAAAGAGAGAGACAAGGTGTGTCTGAAATTGAAAGACCGACAGATAGATAACAAGAGAGAGGGAAGAGAGCAGGATAAATGGTGTGTCTTGTGAAAAGAGAAAAATACAGCGACAGAGAGAGACAGACAGACAGGAAGATATCAAGAAACAAAGAAGGAGAAAAGGTGTGTCTTGTAATGAAAGAGACACAGACAATAAAATAAGAGAGTGAGAGAAAAAGTGAGTGTGTTCATGAAAATGACAAGTTATAATAACAAATTATTTTATTCTATTCTGATAAGCATCCATTCAAATTCTAGCTTTTTAAAGCACAGTTACGGACGCGCATCTGGTCCCATGAAATACTGTACTGCTGCTAAACCTTTGGACTCACAGACAAAATAAACTTAAAAGAGAAATTGCATTCATCTAGAGAAATAGTAAGTCCATAGTTTTCTATAAGAGCTTAAAAGTTGAAAGATGAAATGTATTTTTACATTGTTATTGTCCATTCTTTATTTCTTCCCAGCGTGACGCCCTGCATATAACTTCAGCCTATGTTCCATGTTACAACATAACTTCTGCCTATGTTCCATGTTACAACATAACTTCTGCCTATGTTCCATGTTACAACATAACTTCTGCCTATGTTCCATGTTACAACATAACTTCTGCCTATGTTCCATGTTACAACATAACTTCTGCCTATGTTCCATGTTACAACATAACTTCTGCCTATGTTCCATGTTACAACATAACTTCAATGTCGTAAATTTATTAATGTTTTTTTTTTAACTATTTACCTTAGTGTAGAAAGAGACTATTGAAAGACATGAAAGAGCATTGACAATCTTTTTACTTCGGTGATTGCTTCAACTGGACGCCAACAAATGTGACAGTAAAAATGAAAGCAAGAAATGTACATAAAGAAAGAAGCTGTGGATGTTGCAGTGGAGGTTCAAACGAAAGCTACAAAGGCGCCATTCAATGTCTTATTTGTTGAGCAGCGCCCTGCAAGCGCCCTCTCCACACGCCATCACCTCGTAATTACGCAAGCTTGTGTTGGATCAATTGATGAGCGGTGGGAAGTGATTGAGTCTACAATCAAGATTGTGCAGTCCTACAGGATTGAATTCACGTGAAAACTTTCCCCGTTTTAATTGACATGCATTTTATTAACCAAAGCACTCAAACAGTTTGATATTGAAAGAAATTGAATGTGCCTCTTTTTTGTTTGCTTTATTATAAATAATGTTTTATATTTGTGTACACATTTAGAATAAACAGGCTACAATTTTTATTTCTAATGGATAGATATATCACATACTTTGTGACAGCACATAAGTTTCGTCCTTGTCTAATTATGACACTTTGTGCCATGAAAAATAAATATTTTAAAAGGAAGTAAATATTTAGTTAATATACACTTTAATGGTTTTGCTTATCTGAATTAAACGTGATAAGATTATTTAAATTAACTCATCAGATGTGTTGTAAGATTTCTAAAAGATGTAACCTTCTTTTAAATTCTTTTTATTTGTATCTAAACAGATTTGAAACGCCAGAAACGTTTTCTTGCATACTTAACAGAAGAAACACATTCTTCTAACCTAAAGCTCATTATTTATACTATTAAAAAAGGGCGTTCTCAATAATGTTGTACTTGAAAAATATTCTAGTATGAATTTATAGGCCCTTAATACATTGCAGATAAAACCGATTTTTTCCTTGAAAAGAAAAGATAACCCACATATTTAGATTTTGGCTTTGAGAATTGCCGACGAAAAAAAAATATTCCATAAATAATATTCAATCAAATTAAAGTATAAATTGTGAGTTATAGTCCCAAATTTATTTAACTAGAAAAATATCAGATTGAGTAAAGGTTGGAAAAAGACTATGAAAATACCATTAGGGTTTAGAACTCATCTCAATCGTGACTCTTATACTGTTTGAATTCTAACTTTTCAATGCAAAGTCTTTCTTGCAATAATTAAGATACAATAATGTGAAATTACATAAACTCTGTCTGGAAATGGGAGGGGCGGTAGAGTGAAAACGATTAATCCTTTAATAATTTCTGCTAAAGATTGCATTTGGCATTAAAGAATAGGGGTGGGGCGACTCGATATAAGAGTTTAATTTATAGTATATATAAATTATATTAGTGACAGATTTTTTTATTTTGTAATTCTTAACTATAACACAAACAGAATAAGTATTGATTTGTCCAATGGGGGAAAGGCGATTGCATGTATCGCCCCTCCCACCTGGTACAACCCTTTTTCATTTAAATTTACTAATGATAAAATTTGAGAGTAGAGTGTGGTGCGACATAATGTACAATGGGTTCACATATCAATACGTAGTTTATTTTATATAGATATTCAACTAATTTTGTTCACAAACTATGATTCTCCATAAAAATAGGACCGCCCCCCCCCCACTCAGAGGACTAGAGTGAGGAGGGCAGTACATGCAATCGCCCCCCCCCCCCTTTCAACCCACCGAATCGGCCAAAATACCAGAATGGGAGCGACATAATATACAATTTATATATTAATTCAACTAATTTTGTTCACAAAATATGATTTCTCCATAAAAGTAGGACCGCCCTCCACTCAAAGGGTTTAGGTGGGAAGGGCAGTAGAGGTATTCGCCCCCCCCCCCCAATCGGCAAACAGGGAACGACATAATATAAAGTTTGGTTGAAATATCAATAAGAAGCTTTAAACATATAGATATGTAATTGATTTTGTTAGCAAGCTGTGATTTCTATAAATAAATTGGTACCATCGCCCCCTCCCGACCCCACCAAATCGCCAACATACTAGAGGGGGGGGGGGCGAAATAATCTAAAAATAGGTTGAAATATAAATAATTAGTAAATATTATTAACATAAGTAATAAATTCGTATACAAATTGTGTGAATTCTATACTAAAATTCGTCTGCTTCGGGGGGGGGGGGGGGGCAATCGCTCCTACCGCCCCCCCCCCCTTTCCAGATCCGCCAGTGACCGACACACTAACTCTGCAAGTGAGATCCTTACGAAAATAAAAAATTGTATTCTTTGTTTCAAACTTACTAATTCAGCTTATACCACCACTTCAGTCAAGTACATTTTTTCCCTTGTTCGAGATACCAGAGAAAATAATTAAATACCAATCGTTAATAAACTAATTGGTTAATTTTTTAAATTGTTTCTTGTGTTCTCAGGTAAAAGAAATAATTGTGTGAAATTTCTGCTTGATCCGAGATTGGGTGTAGCTATTTTGAACCAAGGATAACATAGACCTTCAACGATACCAGAGCAATCTAAAGCTGAGGATTTATTGACTGACTGGAGTGAATATACAAGGATGATTTGATTTGATTTTTGATTTGAGGCACATCGGCACAATTTAGGCCATGTCGTGCCTGCAGTTCCTTAAGGACTACTCTCTCTCTAAACAACAAGGGCCAGATTCTATACAGTCATATAATTAAAATCAAGGTCTATTCACAGTTAAAATAGTAAAGGTAGTAAAAATTTAAATATTTGGTAAAAATCTAATGTAAATAGTGCATGTTCACAAATTCAGAAATCAGATCTTCGTAGATAGCCCCATTTCCCGAATAAAGCCCAGTACCTTCCCAGGGTCGACATTATTAAATAGTGTTTTTAGATTAGTGGCTCTAAAATATTTCGCCCTGACATCCTGGTATCTGGGGCAATCAACGAGGATATGTTCCACGGTGAGGCGAGAGTCACAGTACTCGCAAAGTGGGGGCTCCTCTCTCTTCAGTACAAAAGAGTGCGTGATGTAGGTGTGGCCAATCCTAAGTCTGGACATGGTCGTGCTACCACGCCTTGTCAGGCCCTTAGATGTGGGCCGCCACCTGACATCCGCCACAATCTGCCTGAGTTTACTGTGAGTCTCAGCCTCCCATCGGTTCTGCCACTCTCGATAGGTGGCAGAGGCAATACTTTGTCTCAGGTCCGAGTAGGGAATTTGGGTTCCTGACACCGCATGATTTAGGGCTCTCTTTGCTTCTCTGTCTGCGGCTTCGTTTCCCTCAATGCCAACATGGGAGGGGACCCAGATGAAGGTGACATCCCTACGGTCGGCTGTTATTTGGTCCAACAGCTTCAGGTTCTTATGTACCAATGGGATGTCAGTCTTCATCCGCCCCAAAGCTTGCAATGCAGATTTGGAGTCGGAGCAGATTATAAATTTACTCCTTTCTGATGCTTTTACGGCCATAAGTGCAAGCAATATTGCGTGCAATTCGGCCGTAAAGATGGAGCAGCCATCGGGGAGTCTACGGGAGATTGTTTTGTTCCGAAAGGAGCAGGCACACGCGACCTTTCCCTCCATTTTGGATCCGTCTGTGCAGATGGTGCCACAATCTCCGTAGCTCTCCTGCAGTTCCCTAAAGTGGACTTGTAGTATGCTTGGGTCTGTATTTTCTTTTTTGAAATTGAGGAGGGATAAATTTAATTTGGGTTTATTCATTAGCCAGGGAGGGTTCTGAGGGGTTTCTATTTTAGAGATTTGGTCAATGGGTGGGGTTAAATTTTGGATGGGTTCTCTCATTCGAAGGCCCAACGGCTGTATGACGTTAGGCCTTCGATTGTATAATTCTACCTCTGTGGGGTTAAATATGGAGTCAAAAGCAGGGTTCGTGGGGTTGGATTTTAGCTTGACTATATACTGCATTGCAAGCTTTTTCATTCTTATATCCATGGGGAGTTCTCCAGCCTCCACATGGATACTTGGGATAGGTGATGTACGAAACGCGCCGAGACAGAGACGCAGGGCAGCATTTTGTATTGGTTCCAGTATTTTTAGGTACGACTTCCTTGCTGCTCCATATATTATGGATCCGTAGTCTAGCTTGGATCGAATTAGACTCCGATAGAGCAGCAGCAAGGTATCTCTGTCAGCTCCCCAGTCCGTATGGCTGAGTACTCTTAGTATGTTTAATGACTTTTGGCATTTCTTCTTAAGTTCCTTAATGTGGGGGAGAAAATTAAATTTGGAATCTAAGGTGAGGCCTAAAAATTTTGTAGTTTTCACGACAGGGATCTTCTTTTTGTGTATAAATAGTTCAGGGTCTGGGTGTAGTCCCCTTAGATTACAAAAATGCATACTAACTGTTTTGGAGTCTGAGAATTTGAAACCATTATAGTTTGCCCAACCCTGAATTTTGTTTAAACATAACTGTAATTTTCTTTCTAAGGTGTTCATGTTTTTCCCATAAGTGAGAATGACAAAGTCATCAACATACAAAGAGCACTCTATGCCAGAGGGCAGCGCATTTATGATGCTATTTATTTTAATGTTGAACAGGGTGACTGACAGAATGCTGCCCTGGGGTACACCCATTTCCTGGTCATGAGTGTCAGAAGCGGAGTTGCCCACTCGAACCTGAAATTTTCGATCTTTCAGGAATTCCTCCACAAAACGGGGGAGGTGTCCCTTAAGCCCCATAAGCGCCAGGTCACGTAGAATGCCATGTTTCCAGGTTGTGTCATAGGCCTTTTCTATATCGAAGAATACAGCTACTAGATGTTCTCTTCTGAGTGATGCATTTCTAATATAAGCTTCCAGTCTTACCAGGTGGTCAGTTGTTGTCCGCCCCTGCCGGAATCCGCACTGGTAGTTTGAGATCACTTTATTCCTTTCCAGGTACCAGACCAGCCTACTGTTAATCATTCTTTCCATGGTTTTGCAGATGCAGCTTGTTAGTGCTATTGGTCGATAGTTAGCTGGGTCAGAGCTGTCTCTTCCCGGTTTAGGTATCGGTATAACTGTGGCTTTCCTCCAGCTGTTTGGGAAAGCGCCTGTTTGCCACACACAGTTATAGACCCCTAGCAGGACTGCCAATGAGGGTTCGGGAAGGTGCTTGAGGAACTGGTAATGGATTTCGTCTTCTCCAGGCGCTGTGTCATGTGACTTGTCCAGCGATTCCCTCAGTTCCTCAAGCGAGAACGGTTTGTTGTAGTCTTCATTGTTCTCTGACCTGAAATCAATGGGGTGTCTTTCCTCCCTGGTTTTGACTTTTTGGAACTCTGGCGTGTAGTGTGCAGTGGATGATTTTTCTGCTATTGAGGATGCAAGGCAGTCAGCTATTTCTCTGGGGGACGTGACAGTTCGTCCTTGGTTTTTCAAATGCCCTATTGCATTTGATTCTTTCCCTTTGATTCGCCTTACTGCCTTCCAAACCGCTCTAGCAGAAGTTTTGGCATCCAGACTGCCGACAAAACTTCTCCAGGAATTCCTTTTGGCTGACCGTATGGTTTGTCTAGCCTTTGCTCTAGCTATCCTGAATAGCTTTAGGTTTTCCTGGGAAGGATTCTTTATAAATGCAGCCAGTCGTTTTTTCCTATCACCAATAGCACTTTTGCAAGCTGTATCAAACCATGGTTTGCTAGGCCGTTTTGGATTTGCAGAGGTTAGGGGTACAACTTTCCTGGCTATACTTAGTAGCTTGCTAGCAAAGGTATCAGCTGGGTTCTGTTCATGGAGGATATTTTCTGTGATATCCTCAGAGCATCTTTTTTGGAATTGTTCCCAATCGGCCTTATTCAGTTTCCACCGCTGAGGTCGTCCCAATGAAGGGAGATTGTTAGTAATGATGATTGGGAAGTGATCACTTCCCCGTAGATCATTGCTAACTGACCATTTAAAATCGTCCAGAAGTCCGGGGACGCATACGGTGAGGTCAATGCATGTGAATGATCCAGTTCCTGGGTGCAAGTAGGTCGGTGATGCATCATTAAGTATGCATAAATCATGTTGGAGGAAGATATCCTTCAGCATACGACCTCTTGTGTCGGTATTGTTGGATCCCCACATGGTGTTATGGGCATTGAAATCCCCAAGGATTAAATAAGGCCGGGGGAGTTGTTTCAATAGGTCCTCCATGTCTGTTCGGTTTAATGGAGCGCCTGGTGGTAGATACAGGCTGCAGCAAGTGATAACCTTGTGAAGGGTTATCCTAGCTGCTACGGCCTGTAGTGTGGTCTGTAGTTCTACCCTCTCATGGGGGATGCTATCCTTCACAAGGATACAGACTCCACCTGATGCTCTCTCTGCATCCTCAACATTCTTGGTGTAAGCACGGTAGCTTCGGAAGCTGATGCAATCTTTCAGAAATGTTTCCTGTAAGCAGACAGCTACAGGAGTCTCAGAGTCCATCAGTAGCTGCATTTCCTCGTAATTGGCCTTGAGGCCTCTACAATTCCACTGTACAATTCTGGAATCCATGGCTTATTCTAGATGACCTACTTGGAGCTATTTGGCCTTGGGAGGCCCCCGGAGGGGTTTCCCTTTATTCCAGTGACCTTGGTATTTTTATTCTTGGGTTTGGATGGAGAGGAGGACAACCCCCTTTTGGGGGAAGTCTTTCTCACTGGAGAGGGGAGATCCCTCTGGTTAGAGCGGAGGTTATTTCCTCCTCTCTCACCTCGGGCATCCTCTCCGCTTTGATTTCTCCCCTTAGGGAGTTGGTCAACCTCTAACTCGGTAGAGGTTGGGGTGTCTGGCTGGGTTCTCTGAGGAGAACCTGTGTCAGACATGATGTCTCCGGGTTCTCACGGAGTATTGGTTTTGACATGCTGCTCAGTCTCCATGCTCTCATCAGCGAGCACAGAGAACCTGTTCTTTAGCATGACAACAGGGCTTCTTGTTTCTTCAGAGGTGTGTTCTTTGGCGGTGTTTTCTTCTGAGTTGGGGGAGGAGGAGGGGGTGGTGGGGTCAATGTGTCTATCTGTGTGGCTATGGATCTTCCTTTCTTAGCAACAGCCTGGGCGTAGGTCTTTGTCAAGCCGAATTGGCCCTTGGGTAGGGCCAGTACAGCCGATTTCGCCTGGCTAAAGGTACATCCGTTTCTTGCCTTGTACTCCTGCACGGCAACCTCCTGTTTCCACACAGGGCAGTCCTTGGAGTAGGCTGAGTGGCCAGCTGAATATACAAGGATGTTGAAGTGAATATCAGGCTACTGATTGGACGATTTGAAAATATTTTGTGTTACGAGTAAGCCAATCAGACTCGTGGTTTCTAAAACATGATTGATTTCTATCGAAACATTGGTTGGACTTCTCTTCTCCTCAAACGCCTGAAGGTCACAGAAATAAATCTCATGTTTTTAACATTACTATCATAATCAATTATTTTTTCTAAATTTAATGTAGGCCTATATAGATTTCTACTTCTAACAGTATTGACTATTAATATTTCATGACAACACACATTTATACAGTATAATGGATGATATTTATAAAGCAATCTTTATTTTGGGGCATATGTGTTGCATATACTGGGAACCTTACAGTGAATCAAATTATATCTCATCTCATACATTATGCCTGTCAAACATACCTGTCAAACACCGGTATGACGCATAGTGGCACTAATACCTTGGTTATTAATTGAATCAATAGGTCAAGTTCCGTAACTCTCCCAAATACTCGGTGATCACCAATACTTCTCCATCGTGTTTTTGCTTTGACAGGGAACATAACTCTTGGGTAAACACTGACGTTTGAACAGAGTGGTCTAACTCGGGCTAGCGGACAACTGGTTCATCTCCCCAACTTTGAGTTAAATCAAATACGAAATTATTGCTCTGTAGAGGTATGTTGTAATTAGATACAGGCAGGGCCGGACTTAGGCCACTGAAACCTATGCAGTCGAAGTGGGCCCCGCACTTTCATAGGCCCCGCGCTAGTTCTAGGAGTAAATTATTAAATTAAAACATGTCACGGTTGCAGAAAAGAGTGTGGGACAACATATTGCTGACTAACAATACTAAAGCCCTAGTCTACCGGACTGTGTGATAAGCACTTTGCTATACGGAAGTGAAACATGGTCAACCTACTCATGGCAGGAAAAAAAGCTGAATGTCTTCCACCTCCGATGCCTAAGGCGGATCTTTAAAATAAGGTGGCAAGATAAGATAACCAATGAGGAAGTGCTATGAAGAGCAGGATGCCAGGACATTCGCTCTGATATCAGCAGTAGACGCCTTTGCTGGCTTGGCCACATTCGTAGAATGCCAGTAGGTGGACTTCCACAAGACATTCTGTATTGCGATCTAATAGAAGGCAGGAGAGCCGCTGGTCGCCCACTTCTACGGTATATAGATGTATGCAAACGCGACATGAAGTTCTTCAAAATCGACACTAGCAGCTTGGAAAAAGTAGCACTATATAGATTCACATGGAGAGAGAAGATAAAGAAAGGTTCCCGGATTGCAGATGCCATACACAACAGAAGCAGAAAGGGTGAAAATACACCGGCGCCTGTTGATTATATATGCCCAACCTGCGACCGCAGCTGTGTATCAAGGATTGGCCTCTATAGTCACACAAGAAGTTACAGAGGAAAGATATTTTCTCTCGAGACGTAAAATGCCACAGATAACTTATATATAATAACATGTTTTGTGCAGCTTCCAGGGACTAGTGGAACTCTCTTGTATTTGCAAAATATACAAAAATAGTTTTATAAATCTCCTGAAAACTCATACAAATCTCCTGAAAAACAGACAAAATTGTCATTCTGGGGTGCCAATCCTACGTGCGACAAAAAAAAAAAAAAACGGCATTGTCCGCTTTCATTTAATAAAAATTTATTGTAAAGACGAATGTATTTTCTAATACAAAATCTTAATGTTGACATTATGCTTATCGCTTCCCAGACTAGGCCCCGCGCAATCCATTTCGCATAGGGCCCCGCGATTGCTAGGACCGGCCCTGGATACAGGCACAATGTGCAAGAAGGAGAAACGTTCCACGAACTCATATGTACAGCCAGGTGGTGGCGAGCATTCGTGTCCTGTTACTGGACTCACAAAGACCAAAGTGTCCTGTTACTGGACTCACAAAGACCAAAGTGTCCTGTTACTGGACTCACAAAGACCAAAGTGTCCTGTTACTGGACTCGCAAAGACCAAAGTGTCCTGTTACTGGACTCACAAAGACCAAAGTGTCCTGTTACTGGACTCACAAAGACCAAAGTGTCCTGTTACTGGACTCACAAAGACCAAAGTGTCCTGTTACTGGACTCGCAAAGACCAAAGTGTCCTGTTACTGGACTCACAAAGACCAAAGTGTCCTGTTACTGGACTCACAAAGACCAAAGTGTCCTGTTACTGGACTCACAAAGACCAAAGTGTCCTGTTACTGGACTCACAAAGACCAAAGTGTCCTGTTACTGGACTCGCAAAGACCAAAGTGTCCTGTTACTAGACTCACAAAGACCAAACCGTCCTGTTACTGGACAAGCAGGCAGCCCCGTAGACCTCAATCTTCTTATATATAAATAGAGGGAAGGGGGGTAGATAGAAAGAGAATGAAAGAGATAGAGATACAGACGCGAAGCGAGTCAAAGACAAAGAGAGAGATGCTGAGACAAGAGAAAGAAAGAGAGAGAGAAAGAAATATACAAAGACAAAGAGAAAGCGAAAGAGACTTTATGAAAAAAAGAAGAGAAAAAAGAGACAGGAATGGCCAACAGTTTTTTTCCATGTCCGAGTCTCGATGCCCTCCAGAAATAAAAGGCATATAATTGACCTTATTAAAATGTTTTGATGGGAGTTTTGACGTGGTGGCTCTATGCCCGCAGGGGCGTTGGTACGCGTGCAAGGGGAGCAGATGTGGGGTAGCGGAGGAGTGGAGTCGGGGGGTCTGAGCAATTTTCTGGAATTAGGGAGTTCTGTGCCTTTTGGCAAGCACGGGAGGGGGGGGGCAATAGAAGTTCAAGTACTCAGTAAAGAGGCACGCCATTCCTCCTTCTCAGCCACTTCTCCCTCGGGCAATTAGATGGCTTTGTACATTACTCTAAGACTCTGTGTGTATTTAGATCTACTGGATTATAGACGAGTGCCAAAACTATGTGTGTAGATTTGTGCATTTATAGCGTACTAGCTTTACGGCTCGAACACTTGGCATTGTAATGAAGGCAGTATTACCTGGCAAGTCTATTCTCCCTAAATGCTGCTCTAATGAAGGCAGTATTACCTGGCAAGTCTATTCTCCCTAAATGCTGCTCTAATGAAGGCAGTATTACCTGGCAAGTCTATTCTCCCTAAATGCTGCTCTAATGAAGGCAGTATTACCTGGCAAGTCTATTCTCCCTAAATGCTGCTCTAATGAAGGCAGTATTACCTGGCAAGTCTATTCTCCCTAAATGCTGCTCTAATGAAGGTGATTATGACATCCGCTGTCTAGAATCCCAGACGTAGAAGAGACCCTTGATACGCCACAAGGATCCAATCCTAAAGATAATGCTCTGACAGTTCGTGGTGCTGGGAAAACATACTTCACATCAACAAGCTGGTTTTTTTTTTTTCTTAAAGCTGGAAGCTTGGGGCACAGTCTGAAAACACAAATATCACAAGACTGTGTACTTTGTTGTGAAATGTTGGCCGATAGGGATGTACTTTAGATAGACAGGAACTTAATTATCGTGAATACAGGAGCAAATAATTTGAACAAAATGTTAATTTAAAAAATACACATGAAAAAGATAAAGCATTTATCGATATAAAGCCTTTTTGCTGTGACAGGTAATATAACATTAGAATTATAAAAAGAAAAAAAAAAGGATTTTTAAAATGTCAGTGAACCTTATACAGTTTTTTTTTTAAAGATTGCATAGCTGATACAAAAGTAATTTATCATTTTGCTTGTGTTTTTAAAATGACACATACGAGATCCACAGTAGCATGGTTTCGTGATTCATATATTAGCATAGATACTTTTTTTTCACTGAAACACAAAGTACATATACATGTAAAATAATGTTTTAAATTTTTTTTTTATTTTATGCAAGGTAACTTGGCAGATATAGTGATAGAGTACATTCATCTACACTCTACAGAAGTTTTAGAATGTTTTGATAGGCATGTAGCTCATTTTAAATATACATTTAAACCTAGTGTAGGATCATTTCAATTGACCTTTTTTGCCACATAACAAATCACTTTAGAAATGCCCAAAATACAAAAACCTGGGAAAGACATGCAAGTATCCATTATATCAAGCTTCGCCGTGAAGAACACCTGGAGTCTCTGTTTTGTTTGTATAGAACAAACCAGTATTTGGAGAACTCATTGGAACGCTGAACATTTCAATACAAATACACATAAACAGACATGCAACTGTACAGCCCACACCATGTGAGAACTTCTAGGATAAATGTCAGCCTATTAAATTAGTGACGTGGCCAGAAGAGGAGGGCGGCGGTATCGGGAGAGGGGAGTTAATTCTGACAACTCACGGGCGTCAGGGGAGTCCACGTGTGGGTGAAAATTGGAAGGTTAAATCATGCCATTCGGCTCCCCCCACCCCCGGGACAAAATACTTTCAACAAAACAAAACATGGGGAGAGTTCAATCTCGAAAGTAAAAGGTTAAGACACCCTCTTATCTTGCGGCTACGCCTTTGGATTGAGCGCTCTTTGTGAAAAGAGCGTAGCACAAACGCCACACACACATCGCGATGTCAAATGCCACACACAAACCAGCGTGCGATGTCAAATGTCATGTGCTGTCGTTCCCCCCCCCCCCCCCACACCAGGCTAAATAACTTATCTTCTAAATGGTAGGCGACATGTATAGGTCAGTGGCGTGGCTCGTCGCAGGAGTAAAAGGTTTGAAGTCTTCCCTCTCCCCCTTCCCTTTGTGGCGTCGACATTCCCAAATGATATTTTTATGGGAAGAAGAGAAGCAGTAGAAACAGCAAAGAAATCAACTCTAATATTGTTATACTTGTATTATAAGGCTTACTTTAGTTTAATCAGTACTTTTTTTTTCACCACAAGAGAATTTTCGGCCAGAGAAAACTCTTTTCTTAAAAGTTCATCAAGAAAAACAATGACATTTCTTTGTGTTCTCAGTTGTAGATGACAGGTCTTGTCTATAGCTGTCCATGACATTGTATAGTTATATATTGTTGGTTTCTATTCAGAGCGGCGACCTATAAAGGGGAATTATTCAACTTACTCCATCACATCTGGCAAGTACCATTTCTTTCCATGATCAAGATACCAAACAAAATAATGAATTACCTAAGTCAATGAGCTATTTGGTTACTTTTTAAAATCAATTCTTGTGTAGTCAGATAAAAGAACTAATTTTGCAAAACTTCAGCTTAATCCGAGTTTGGGTGTGGGAGATGTAATGTCTACACACGTTTTACCAGACAGACAGAGTGAATTGATAGAAGCTTTGTACAAATTATCATCCAACAACCAATGGCGCGAAGGGGGAATGTTGTGTGCATGTGATGTCCAGATACAACGTCTCTACTTTCAGCTGATGTCAAAAAAGATTCGACCCATGGAGGAATCAGTTCGCTGCTGAGCAATAACTATTGACCTTCGAACCTCGCATATAGTTACTTCCGACAACTCTGTCTAAGCCGAGACAACTCCAGCCGGCTCCAATCAATAACTAGCAATATTTTCTATCTCCCTTTCGTTGGTAAACTTGTGGAACTTTGGTCTTCTTTTACTTTAAGGTGAGACATTAAGTTCTTTTTTTTCTGTGTACATCTGAACACACACACACAACTATGAAGAAAATAAATTGGCTTCTGTCTTCCCTTTTAATGTAAACAAAAAATTTACTTCATTTTTTGGTAGAATAGACTTGTATTCATTACTCAAATATTGGATTATCTAGCTACTTTCGTTGCGATTCTGCTTGTCCAATAGACAGTGAGATCTCTGTGGTCTTGACCAATGAATTTCTCTTGTACCAAACAATGGTTTGCTCTTTTTCCAAACAGTATTGTCATTTTCAGAGGCCTCTATGAATTGTGTATGTTTAAATCTAAAGGCAAGAAAGTCATATTTTGGATTGAACACGATTCCAACTGTAAAAAGAACAAGGTTACAAAAGACAGTTTGTGTGGAAACACAAACTCAAAATCGGCCCCCGAAGTGGTCCACCCAGGCAGGCTTCAATATTTTCAGAAAGAACATCTGAATGAAATTATATCAAAGACAAATGAGAGATAAGAATGGAGAAAGAAGGTTAACAGATCTTGTGTAGTGCCCCAACGGTCCCGCAGATCAAAGGATAGGTGAAAGTGAATGTAAAGTTAGATGTGAACCTGGCCTAACTAGTTCCCCTTTCAGATCTTGTGGTCTATAGGGCAGATGATGTAAAGTTCATCTGTTTTTGTGGCCTACGGTTAACGAGGGTGTCATGTAGCCAGCACAACGACCAACCGCCGTTACTCTTCCCCAACTAATGTCAGGTAAATATTAGAGCTGAGTGGACAAAGAGGCGCCCAAAGATTCCAAAGTTGAAAATCCCAGTCTTCACCAGGATTCGAACCCGGGACCCCCGGTTCGGAAGCCAAGCGCTTTACCGCTCAGCCACCGCGCCTCCCCTGGCCTAACTGATGTCTTATAATTGATCTAATTGTTTTGAAAAGGCTCAATCTCTTATTCGAATCCTCAAAAAAAAAAAAAAAAAAAAAAAAATTTCCGCAATAAAAAAAAGTTCACAAAAATGAAGTTTACAAGATTACTATTCTTTATAAATTAGGTTTAACTTGTAATGCATACTAATTAGCTTTTTCTCAAAAAACTGTTGCATAACTGATTTTAAAAATTAGATTTTTCGCTTTCAGAAAAAAAAGTAGCCGTTGCATCAGAACTTTTCTAGTTTACGAGATCTAAACGGGACGGACGGACAGACGGACAGACATTTCGCATAAAACTAATAGCGTCTTTTCCCCTTTCGGGGGCCGCTAAAAAAAGAAGTAATATCCAATCCCGTCATTTCATGATTGTATCTACAGAAACACACTTTTTCAAAGGTTTGATCACTAGTAACGTAAAATGAGTTTGTTCCACAAAGAAAAGATGGCGGATGGTAACCAATACTAGAGTGAGAGAACAAGTAAGAGATTGTAAGTCTGGCAGGTTATATCGACACATTGGAAACAATGGCACATTGTCAGAAATGTGAGTTTTAGATCCTTATACGTACAACATGAATTAACAGACTAATACATACACACACACATACACCTTTATACTTGCAACATGCATTAACAGACTAATACATACACACACACACATACATCTTTATACTTGCAACATGCATTAACAGACTAATACATACACACACACATACATCTTTATACTTGCAACATGCATTAACAGAAGACTAATACATACACACACACACATACATCTTTATACTTGCAACATGCATTAACAGACTAATACATACACACACACACATACATCTTTATACTTGCAACATGCATTAACAGACTAATACATACACACACACACATACATCTTTATACTTGCAACATGCATTAACAGACTAATACATACACACACACATCTTTATACATACAACATGCATTAACAGACTAATACATACACACACACACACATCTTTATACTTGCAACATGCATTAACAGACTAATACATACACACACACATACATCTTTATACTTGCAACATGCATTATTAGACTAATACATACACATACACATACATTCTTAAACATGTTTACATCCACGTCCTATACACCCATACACACAAACGAACATTCATAGACACATCTAGAAGACAACATGTCAGTTCTTGCTGTCACTCTTAGAGCAGCGGAAGACGTCGCTGCGGTTAGCTCCCCGGACCACGTCTGACTCTCAACTAGCAGACGACGTAGAGTTGAATTATTCAAGCCAGGTTGAAAGGCGCGTGTTTTCTGTGCAGGAGAACCGTCTTAAAATGACATGTCCACATGTCATTTCACCTTGACATATGGACAGCTACATAATGATAGTGAATAATGTTTTGTTGGGAAACGTGTTTTTTTCTTATTTTGACTTGTATCTGAGAATGTCAAGATATATCAACGTGGGAAGAAGATGCTCTCGAGTTTGTCAAAACTGTTTCTTTCTAAACGTTGCTTCCATTTCCTTTCATTTTATTCACTCAGCTTTACACCACTACCAACTTTCTCCTAAAACTCTTAAATATTTAAAAAAAAAAAAAAAAACTTATACTACAATACAATACTACCGAAAGCAGCATTAAAAAATATTTTTTTGTAAAGGGAAACAGTGTCACTGAAGAATTTATAGTGTTCTGGCGGATGACAAGAATCATCTGAGGTATGTTCAGGGCTACCACAAGGTCAGTTGTCAAATCCCCCCCCCCCCCACAACCGCTTCCACTTTCGGTTGCTGCCATGATTGGATTTGACGCAATAAAATAATCAAGCTTACATTAGGTAGGTGAGACTATTTCCTCAGACTTATTCTCTAAAGCCACAAGAAGATCTGCTGTAGGTAGGAGATGAGATGTGATAAAACCTTTTTTTAGGATAATTATCGGAAAAGATGCACAGAAATAGCAAACTGAGTAAAAAGTTCAAGCGAGAGAAAGAAAGAGAAAGAAATATATAAAAGAGAGAAAGTAAAAAGGAAGAGAGGGTGAAAGTTGAGATGGAGAGAGAGTCACGTGACGGAGATAGAAAGAAGAGAAAGAAAAACTTAAAAACATTTAAAGAACAGATAAAAAGAGAGTCGAGAGAAAGGGGGGGGGGGTAAATTGACAGAAAAAAAAGTGAAGAGAATGAAATGGATATAAAAGGAGAGAGAGAGAGAGAGAGAGAAGAGAGAGAGAGAGAGAGAGTTCATGAAAAAAAAATATTTTAAGACCGGAACCAAATCACTAGGGATAGTGTCAACTACCCTGCAGTTCAATTTTGTCAAAGATGTGGTCCATTGTGTGAGAGAGAGAGAGAGAGAGAGAGAGAGAGAGAAGATAGAATGAGAAGAGCTAGAAGGAGAGAGAGAAGGGAGGGATACGTGCGAAAGAGAGAAAGAGTACTACAGAGAGCGAGAAGAAGAGAGAAGAGAAAAAGACAAACATTTTGTCCTCAAAGTGCATGATAGTGGCAATGGAGAACGTCACTGGGTGACAAACAGAGCTTTGGGGGGGGGGGGGGAATGGAACAGAGAGAGAAACTGACACAGAGCCCACTGAAAGGGAGGGTGAGACCGGGGGGGGGGGGCAACTTGACAGTGAGTCAATAGCAGCTAGTGGCGCAGGGAGGGTGGGCGAGAGGAGGGCGGGCGTGTCTGAGCAGAAATCTAATAAACGATTTAGTTGATGTTGGCTTTCATTAATAATTGACTGCTTCTGAAAGTGGTACTAATCTCTTTAGGGGGAATACAGGGAGGAGGAGGGGCGCCGTTGATAGGGCGGAGATGGGAAGGAAAGAAAAACGGGTGGCGTGTATTTTGTGGCGCTGGGAGGACGAACATGGAGGGAGAAAAAAAGGGAGGGTATTGGTGAAAACAGAGATGAATGAGAAACTGAGACGACACTATAAAACTAACAACTCACTGAATGTGCAATAAAAAAATATAAAAGATAAGACTCGCCATTGCAGTTACAAGTAGGAAGATCAGCGATATGTCAAAAGTATGGTGTGTAGATGTGTACATATTGTGTGGATGTGTACATGGTGTGTAGATGTGTACATATTGTTTGGGTGTGTACGTGGTGTATGGATGTGTATATGATGTGTGGAAGTGTACATGACAACGGGATATGTACCTGATGTGTGGATGGATACACAATGTGTGGATGGATACACAATGTGTGGATGTGTACATGACAACGGGATATGTACCTGATGTGTGGATGGATACACAATGTGTGGATGTGTACATGACAACGGGATATGTACCTGATGTGTGGATGGATACACAATGTGTGGATGTGTACATGACAACGGGATATGTACCTGATGTGTGGATGGATACACAATGTGTGGATGTGTACACGATCTGGGGATGTGTACCTGATGTGTGGATGGATACACAATGTGTGGATGTGTACATGACAACGAGATATGTACCTGATGTGTGGATGGATACACAATGTGTGGATGTGTACATGACAACGGGATATGTACCTGATGTGTGGATGGATACACAATGTGTGGATGGATACACAATGTGTGGATGTGTACATGACAACGGGATATGTACCTGATGTGTGGATGGATACACAATGTGTGGATGTGTACATGACAACGGGATATGTACCTGATGTGTGGATGGATACACAATGTGTGGATGTGTACATGACAACGGGATATGTACCTGATGTGTGGATGGATACACAATGTGTGGATGTGTACACGATCTGGGGATGTGTACCTGATGTGTGGATGGATACACAATGTGTGGATGTGTACATGACAACGAGATATGTACCTGATGTGTGGATGGATACACAATGTGTGGATGTGTACATGACAACGGGATATGTACCTGATGTGTGGATGGATACACAATGTGTGGATGGATACACAATGTGTGGATGTGTACATGACAACGGGATATGTACCTGATGTGTGGATGGATACACAATGTGTGGATGTGTACATGACAACGGGATATGTACCTGATGTGTGGATGGATACACAATGTGTGGATGTGTACATGACAACGGGATAAGTACCTGATTTGTGGATGGATACACAATGTGTGGATGTGTACACGATCTGGGGATATGTACCTGATGTGTGGATGGATACACAATGTGTGTATGTGTACATGACAACGAGATATGTACCTGATGTGTGGATGGATACACAATGTGTGGATGTGTACATGACAACGGGATATGTACCTGATGTGTGGATGGATACACAATGTGTGGATGTGTACGCGATCTTTGAATGTGTACTTGATGTGTTCCTGTGTGTGTGTTACTCTGTATGATTGATTGAAGTGTCGAGCGGGAACAAAAAAATCAAAACAAAAGATGATGAAAGTTCTTCAAAGTGTTACAGATGTAATCACCATGGTAACAGTGGAAGACCTGTTGTCATGCTTAAACGTGCACTGACAATTCTGCTGAGGGGGTCGGGCGCTGCACACTGACACTTAGCTCCAGATCAGCGCCCTTTCGCTCAATTTCACTACACCTCTCCCCTACCATCAGCATCCCTTCTATCACACGTAACATGGATCATTCCTTCTGCTGTCTTAGTGAAACAAAAAAAAAAGAAAAATAAAACACCAGTTTATGTTAAAAGGTTCCATAGCTCTCACTCCATTAAATCTAAAAATGGTTCTCGCATTAATGGCATCGACGCCCCAGCGCCCTGTGAGTCACAGCAAAGAGAGGGTACTTTGTAGTTTTACAAAATGTTGCCCGTTCGTGAATAATAAATCTGACTGTCAGATCAAGTAATAATAAATGCCGTTTGGCCTGAATAAGTCTCTCTTCCCCTCTTGCGTTCTGGCCCAGGAGTGTAAACAGATGATTGAAATAATTGATGAAATCTGTCTCGGATGTTTGTTGACTTTGATATTGTTCTATTTGTTTGTTGAATCTGATGTTTGTCTGTTTGTTAGTGGCTGTGTAAATGAAACAGTGTAAATCACCTCTGGATATAAAACGAATTCGATAGGAGACATTTTGCCTTTTTCCAGTTAATGTATGGGCAGAATTGCTTCATGACAAGTGCAGTAACTGTAAAGTTCCCCTTTCAGACCTTGCGATCTATATAGGCCAGATGATGTTAAGGTTATCTGGGAAGGGGGTGGGTAGCCAACGGATTAACAAGCCGGGTGTCATGTGGCCAGCACAATGTCAACCGCCTTTACTTTCCCCAACTAAAGTCAGGTACCCATTAGAGTTGGATGGAGTCAGGGGCGCCCTAAAAATCCCGAAATTTAAAGTCCCAGTCTTCACCGGTATTCAAACCCAGGACCCCACCCAAGCGCTTAGCCAGAAGCACATGTATTGAAGTGATATTCTTTGTTTCAGTAGAAAGTGATGCACAGAGAATCCGAGTTTTTAAAAAGTGTCCTAACTGTATTTCTATTGGATAAGCAAGGAACACACTTGTTTTTGCCTAAGCAATATCAATGAAACGCACGCGTGTTACATGTTAAAATTACCTTATTATACTGTTATAAACCTGGTGGTGGCACAGATGGGGGTTGTGGTGTGAGTGTAGTCAGCCGACGCCAATCGCCCCAGGCCAACGGTTGACGAGCGGTCAACCGTGACGAGCTACGACGGTCAACCGAGACGAGTTAACAACATGAAGGTTTGAGTAGGATCGGCGTCGTGAACAGAGCTCAGGAGCGTCCCAGAATGGTCGAGCGACCCTATATAAAGAGCGAAGGTATCAGAGACCAGTCAGTTACAACTTCTCGATCTACAGTTCGTTACAACGGCTCAGTACAAGTCCGAGACGAGACAGAGAGACCAGTGCAAGAGTTGATACGCGGCACGGCTATTAACAGGAGAGATATTTTGTACAGTCTTGTGTTACGTGCTGCCAATTGTACAATATTGGCTGTTATTTTATTGACATTAAACTAGTACGTTATTTGAAGCCCTGAGTTGTCAAGTTCTTTCAGTTGGTGGTGTCGTGTGGTGCAGTTTGCAGAGAGCCTGCATAGTGAGATTCGTAACAATACAATTGTTGAGTAAAGTGGAACCGAACCTCATAATGCAGACTCTTGCAGAGGTCGAATACCACAGCGTCATGAGGCTTGGTGTGACCCGCGGGCCGTAGTTTTGGAATCACTGGCATAGAACGTGTTCACATCTCTAAGACACACCTTGCTATGAACTCGTAGAGGTTGCCGCCACGCGCAGTATTCCCCAAGAAATGTCAAGAAAGAAATCTATATCCGTTTATGACATCATTTATCTTTATTTTTTAAGACTTGTCAATATTAGGTTTTCCCAAAGTTTGTAGGTCAAGGTAAAAACATTGACGACACGACGCTGTGGGGGACAAGATAGTTTTGTTTTCCAAGCAATGTGTCTGTGACAATGTGACCTCTAGTTAACGACTGGTCTGGGCGTGTGAGAAGAATGAGAAATGTAAATCACACAAATCAACAAGAACAAAGGGAGACGACTGCCATAGGGCACAAAGTAAAAGACAACGCGAATTATTTGTTTCGCATAAAATAGTTATATAAGTAGATCTAATAGTAATGGATAATTCTCTGATAACCAACTGTATTAGCATTTCGAGAACACTTTGCCTTAGGGAACCCTTTATAATGTGCGAGAGTGTATCAGAAGGTCCGGTTCAGAAGGTCCACTACAAGTCCAGGACGAGACAGAGAGCGCAGTAGTTGTAAGTGCAGCAGTGCGGTAATAGCCATTGATTGATTTGTCTTGTCAATTGTACAGTATTGGCTGTTAATTTATTGAACTAAATAAAGAATCACGTTATTTTGTATCCCGGGTTGTTTCTTGAGTTAGTTCTGTTATATGTTATCCAGCGAGTCTTAGCAATAAATAGACAGGAAATAATAATATAAAATAAAATAATAGAACATCTCCTTGTGTTATTTCTTGTGTCTGGAAGTGGACTTTCTAGTTAGGGGCATTCAAAATTAGAACAGGAAGAAAAACAATGTGTGTGTGGCTAACAATATCATCTCTCAAAGGAAAACAAAAGTTGGTCTAGGGTCGCGTTTAAACAAGTTTCGGCGACACAGGAAGGTTTCGGAAAGGGGTTGGGTTCCTTTCGCCTCTTTCCTGGCCAGCCACACCCTTGTCAGACAATGTTAACACTGACCAATACACTGACCAAGTCAATAGTCCATCATATTGAAGTATAACGATTAACCATTTTTTTTGTACAAATATTGTATCCAAGATAAAGAACAGACAATACTCACGTAAGGTAAATGTAGGTGAATCAGTGGTTCTCATTTCTTGAAACAAAAAGAACTACCACTGCTAAGTGTTTGAGCGGCTGATTGAATCAACAAGCTAAACAATGATACGAACATACTGAGTCAGCGCGCCCACGCTGGCAGGCACACACACATACAAAAAAAGGCTCTACTATAGTCTACTAAAATAACTACAGGGTCAAGGATATTACGCTGTATTTTAGTTTGGGAATCTTACAAGATGTAACGACGTACTAGCCAGACATCCGGTTTCAAAAGAATCCATGTAGGCGTCACCTTATACTCATTGGTTTCAGGTTTCAAATAGCAGCTAGTCAATGCGTGAATCCGCCCTTATAACTATATCAATAATTTACAAGTTATTGTCCTTATTCGATATCAAAAAATATAATGAATTACCAATAATTAATTGACCAATTGGGTATTTTGTTTATTGATTCAAATTTTGTTAGGTACAATAAATAATTGATCAAAGTTTCAACTTGATCGGAAAATGCGTGAGGGAGAAATAGCTTTGAGAATTATTTAAAATCTGATGTAATTTTTTAAAAAACATTAACAAAAGATGAAATTGAAACTTAGGCTTATGTCTGCTATTCTTAGAAGAATGTTATATAGGTCAGTAGCTTGTTGTCAAGACACCGAACAATGTTGAAAAACAGCTTTGAACTGGAGCTACGCATTAACAGGAAATTTAAAAAAAAAAAAGGGGGAGGGGGCGGGGGTTGAGAGTTACACATTAGTGGGTAGAAAAAGAGATCCACATATCATACAAATAATGATGTAACTAAAACATGTCACGCTACCTTTCTCTTTCTTAATCTCCAATTTCTGTTCATTATTAACAGAAGTGCCGGAGTTTAGAAAATGGAGGCCCTCAGCAAGGTTATGTCACTTATGTGCAGGGCAACTGAGGCATACCTTCTTCAAACTTCACTATTAATTAGCATAAATAAATCAATTAAAACATCTCACGCCATAGTTGTGAAAAAATTTCTATTTAATTGGCTTATTTTTTTAATTTTATTTTATATTTTTAAAATGTGAAAGCCCCCATTAAGAGTAAGACCCTAGACCGCTGTACTGTTGTCTTGCGCTTTCCTAAATGCAGCCTTTACTAAGACGGGGCAGGTAGATAATGGAAAGTATACATTTAAAAAAATTACTTATAAATGTCTAAAGAGGAAAAACGGAATTTTGAGGGAATAAAAGAGGGGAAAGGGGAGGTAGAATGAGAGACTCGGAAAGGGGCGATGATAAGTCACGAGATTTTATTTGTTCTCAATTAGAAGAGTTCCAGCCAAAATGCACAGTTTAGTTAATGAAGTGTTTTGTTGTTTTCTTTATGTTTCTTTTCTCCAGGCTTCATTAATGTAATCAATGCTTTCAGCGCCAATATCTTCTGATTAGCTTTGATGGCGTCACGTCTCGGACATGCGCACTAGCCTCTGTGCTGCACTAACCTTTTGTTAATGAATGAATGACATCCAAGGCCGAGGATCAATGCTGTGGGGGAGGGACCGTATGAGCAGTGTAAAAAAAAAAAGGAGGGGGAAGGGAGATTAGTAGCAGGCGGGAATTAAGTACCCTACGATCCCTGCTGTCCATAAAGTAAATTGGTGCAGACGTGGCAATGAGGTGCCGTGCACGTGCGGTCAGACTAGGTTCCAAAACGTTTACAGGGAGATTAGTAGGAAGACATTTTCTTTTGACAATCCATACTCCTATGTCGAAGGTGCCGCTCTTACCATTCCTACCATTAGCGTGCATTCTCTTCAAGGGGTCAAAAATCAAAAAGTTGGAAACCGACTGGAAACTGGGTGAACAGGTATTTTGAAAACGGCTCTACAGATTTACCAAGAAAGAGGACTGTTTGTCTTTGTGGAAAAAACATATATTTGATTAGCCACAAAGTGAAAACTTTGGTTTGACCGTTATAATTTTAATAAATATTATCTTTTTAAATCAAAATTTGGCTAACGTCTTTTTTTTTTTTCAAACACGGCTTTAGCGGAAATTCCCGCACTCGACTCAAATGTTTCTTTGTATTCAGTAAAGAGT
Organism: Biomphalaria glabrata; assembly: GCF_947242115.1. NCBI lineage: Eukaryota > Metazoa > Mollusca > Gastropoda > Planorbidae > Biomphalaria > Biomphalaria glabrata. The sequence continues at coordinate 23,272,882 of NC_074716.1, forward strand.
TGACTCAATAGTCTAACGTGACGATTTGGTCCGCACCGTGTTATATAGAAATTAGCTGGACTGTTAACAGAAGAACTTAAAATTGTGCAAAAACTCACTGGAAAGACTGTGCAACAATGAAGCTTTACAAGAAATAACTAGAATGAGAAATGATACACTACCATCATATGCATAAAGAAGGAATGAACTTTCTGGCCAATGATGACCAGTGGTCAAGGAGGAGACGCATGTGTCTTGTGTAAAAGATATTAGAGTGAAGAAAGTCTTGGAGGCAAAAGATGGGTATGTGATTAAAGTGTCCAGACATGTGTGTGTATTAGTGTGACTTTGTGTATATTGAAATGTGTGTGTATCCTTTAATATGAGCATACAATGTTATGAAATCTTTAATACAATTCAAAAAACAATGAAAGATTTTAAAAAATGTCCAGAATGCACTTATTTTGAAGTAGTCCTCCAGTTTACATTGAACATGGTGACTGGCCTGAAATCAAACCTGAAGTTTCCTCACCTGTTGAAGGCGTCAATATTGTTTTTTGAAGGCTGACTATTAAAAACAGATATTGATGTTATTTTATCTTCTAATTTCGTTTAAACTCTCAGCCTCTTGATGTCTTCATCTCTTCTGAACTGGGTTTTAAACTCTACTCCTGCGGAACGTGAAGGAATGGCTTAAAAAGTGAAAAGAACCAACACTCTGCCATTCTTTGATCGCCAGGAGGTGGAGTTGATTGCCCGTGACGGGAAAAGTCTTTTGTTATGACTAATTGAGACACACCTATAGTGGATTTAACAATAACATAGTTTTTTTCTTTATAAATCTGGAAAGTCTATTTACAACAGAGTGTTGTTATTGGTATTTAAGCAAATGGGAAAGGTGGAATAGGTGTCTTTGCTCTGTGTGTGTGCGTGTGTGTGTGAGCGCTAGTGAGTGAAAAGCTGAATTTTGACTTGAGCCAACGAAATGAGTCCGTCCAATAGTTTCACAGACGACTAACGTGTGGAGTTATTGTTGATTGAAATTTCGAATTTTAGGCAGTTACAATGATGTCTATACAGCGGAGGCGGGGTTCAAAGCGGTGATCGGGCAAGTGTGGCTGCAATAGTTTGGAGTATGTCTAGATTTGTTATTTTTGTTTGTGTAAACCTGCTCCACGCGCTGTTTTTCATTGAAGAAAGGGGAGAGGCGACATAAGATAAGAGTATAAGTCTCAGGTATAAATTAAATGCAGATATTAATTAGATTCTTAAAAAACTGATTTACACGCGTTATGTTAATACCCCCCACACCAAATTCTCATGGGTAAAATGGAGGGGGGGGGGGGTGTCAGTCGAATTTGTTTTGTGGGAAGGGAACTTTGTTTTATTGACCAGAGGTGATCTCCCTCCTTATCGCGAGCCTGTTATTAGTGTTCACCTGTTATAGATTGTACTCTTTTTTTTTCCTTGTACCAGTTGGGGATTCTTGGACAACTGTTCTCCATGTAGCAACCAACTCATGAGCTCTGTCAGAAAGCAGAGAATAGATCAAGTTCCACTATCCAGCCAAGTTGACATTAATTCCGAAGAAAACCAAAATGTCTCTAGGCACTTGGTGGCCTCATGGTCACGAAACATTCTTCAGTTAAAGGATCACATTTTTCTTTTCTTGTTCTCTGCGCTAGGCTGTTTATAGAAATGTCCGCACCCCTGAGCGAGACTCCTACCAGTGTGACACGCCACTGTTGTGAGACTTAACCGTAGAACACCTTTGAAATTCCAATTAGCTCCCGTTGTTTTGCCAACTCGACGAGTGATCTACCCCTGACAAACACGCGCAGTGCTCACAATGCTCTCCCTTGTTTCTCCCCCTCCCGCTGTACCCTTTCCTTCGCCTCTCGTGGCCAGCAGACTTGGCCTTGTTTACTCTGTGACTGTTTGGACAACTGGTCAAGTAGCTTCACCTAGCGCGAGCGGTCAGCGGTGGTCGTTTTGTTTGGGTTTCTTTTTGTTGTACCCTCGACATTTAACACTCAGTGTCCAGTCGTGAGGTCAGTTTAAGATTTATCTGCCCTTTGTGTTCGTACAAGATAAAAAAAAACGGATTGCATTTAATTGTTTCGTTTGACCAGTTCTGGGATGCACGTGTTGTATGAACGAGATTCTGTTGGTCTCGTTTCTGTGTGAGTACGTTTGTGATGTTCTTTTAGTTCTACAAGCTTTGAATGGATGAAAACATCAAATCATTAATGAACCTTGCTCAGTGGCTGTACGGTATTACAGTTACTTCTACCTCCAGGGACAAAGAAACAAATTGGCTTTATAAAAAACAGATCCAACAAGAACATTGACATAGAGAATGTTTATAGAAAAAAAACAACAACTCAATAGCATCTTTGTTCAGCTCAACTTGGTAACATTTTTTAAAACATGTTTTCAATCACACTTTAGTTGGGTTTTTTTTTTTCCTCCCCATTTCTGCTAGTAAGTAGAGTTCTGCAGGCTATACATTCATTACTATTGTTATAACCTTGCCATTAAGTTGTCATGCACACCGCCATCCAAGATAGTACAGAAGGTGCGCACTGATAGAGACTAGACTGAGAAGGTGCGCACTGCTAGAGACTAGACTAAGAAGGTGCGCACTGCTAGAGACTAGACTGAGAAGGTGCGCACTGATAGAGACTAGACTGAGAAGGTGCGCACTTCTAGAGACTAGACTAAGAAGGTGCGCACTGCTAGAGACTAGACTGAGAAGGTGCGCACTGATAGAGACTAGACTGAGAAGGTGCGCACTGATAGAGACTAGACTAAGAAGGTGCGCACTGTTAGAGACTAGACTGAGAAGGTGCGCACTGCTAGAGACTAGACTAAGAAGGTGCGCACTGCTAGAGACTAGACTAAGAAGGTGCGCACTGCTAGAGACTAGACTGAGAAGGTGCGCACTGCTAGAGACTAGACTGAGAAGATGCGCACTGATAGAGACTAGACTAAGAAGGTGCGCACTGCTAGAGACTAGACTGAGAAGGTGCGCACTGCTAGAGACTAGACTGAGTAGGTGCGCACTGATAGAGACTAGACTAAGAAGGTGCGCACTGTTAGAGACTAGACTGAGAAGGTGCGCACTGCTAGAGACTAGACTGAGAAGGTGCACACTGTTAGAGACTAGACTGAGAAGGTGCGCACTGTTAGAGACTAGACTGAGAAGGTGCGCACTGCTAGAGACTAGACTGAGAAGGTGCACACTGTTAGAGACTAGACTGAGAAGGTGCGCACTGTTAGAGACTAGACTGAGAAGGTGCGCACTGCTAGAGACTAGACTGACAAGGTGCACACTGTTAGAGACTAGACTGAGAAGGTGCGCACTGCTAGAGACTAGACTGAGAAGGTGCGCAATGCTAGAGACTAGACTGAGAAGGTGCGCACTGCTAGAGACTAGACTGAGAAGGTGCGCACTGCTAGAGACTAGACTGAGAAGGATGTCGACATTAGGAAGAAGATTACGAAATTCCACCCACGTCTAGAACTTATGAAGAGGCTGTGCTCAAGGCAGATGTTGTTCTATGTATTTGTGATCTCCCCATGTAAATAAACATCTAAATTGTTGTGTCGCCCCCTCTTAAGTTATTACAATGTATCCTTTTCATCTGGTACTTATTTGTTCAATAGATGATTGCTTGCAATTGGTCTCCCAACTCAGACACGCACGTCCATGACCTGTCACAAAGTTGTACTCTCAAAGGACTTAGTGACATAACAACACTAACACAGCTGATACAACTAGTAAATACAAGTCCAAAATTACTGTTTCTTTTTTTAACCACTGTCTCTGAAATCAGATAAGACAAGCCATTTATTTAGCAGAAACACAAGTCCTACAATAAAATACACCCCACTTCAACAGAGAAGTGCCCGAAGCGATTGAACTATTGGTAAAATTACCTCTTTTAGCAACTAATAAAACAATCAATACTATTGCCCCCTTTATCTACTGACATGAAATCTAAATCTGGCAACTTAGTTCAGAATAAATGGTTGGACACGATTACCATTTTCATCACTGTCTCTTTTTTTTTGTTTTACCATTTTTTGACATTTGTAATTTTAGTTTTAGAAATTCTAGTCTGAACATTGATCGACTTCTACTAATGGTCTTCAAGAGGTAACTTCTACTAATGGTCTTCAAGAGGTAACTTCTACTAATGGTCTTCAAGAGGTAACTTCTACTGATTGTCTTCAAGAGGTGACTTCTACTAATGGTCTTCAAGAGGTAACTTCTACTGATGATCTTCAAGAGGTAGATTCTAGTGATGGTCTTCAAGAGGTAGATTCTAGTGATGGTCTTCAAGAGGTAACTTCTACTGATGGTCATCAAGAGGTAACTTCTACTGATGGTCTTCAAGAGGTAACTTCTAATGATGGTCTTAAAGAGGTAACTCCTACTGATGGTCTTCAAGAGGTAACGTCTACTGATGGTCTTCAAGAGGTAGATTCTAATGATGGTCTTAAAGAGGTAACTCCTACTGATGGTCTTCAAGAGGTAACTTCTACTGATGGTCTTCAAGAGGTAACTCCTACTGATGGCGAAAGAAAGCGATCTCAAGGCGATCAAAGGAAACACTGCAGGGTTAACTTCATATACAGCTTCAAAAAGTCCCGTAAAGCTTTTAGCTTGGTTCCTGCTAGCTGGAAGAAAAGAGCTAATGGTGAGTTATCAAAATGGAGTCAATCTGAACTAAACATGTGTTCACGTCTCTCTCCTCCTCTCTCTCTCTCCCCTCTCCATCTCTCTCTCTCTCTCTCTCTCTCTCTCTCTCTCTCTCTAGTGCATTATCGCAAGATCTAAGTGGAACATTGGACACATCTCTCCCTGACAGCCCAGACTTACATATATGTCAAGATGACATTATAAGTGCTCAAACAAAACATAATGATAATGTAACTGTCATAGCGCTCCCTGTTGCCCCACTATATGATGGCGTCAGGAAAGTCGTGAGAACAAAATGCAGAATTCAGCGGTTATCAAGCTGTCTCAATCAGAGAACCAGAAATTCATCATTCTATCGGGTTCCTGATGTATGACAAGATGGATCATGGCAACCGATTGAGAATGAATGAGATGACTTGTAGCAGATAGAACATAAACCTCGCTCTGTATCATCGAATCATTCGTTCACCAAGAATGAGGGGAGACCTTTCTATTACTTGACCATGAATGAGGGGAGACCTTTCTATTACTTGACCATGAATGAGGGGAGACATTTCTATTACTTGACCAAGAATGAGGGGAGACATTTCTATCACTTGACCAAGAATGAGGGGAGACCTTTCTATTACTTGACCAAGAATGAGGGGAGACATTTCTATTACTTGACCAAGAATGAGGGGAGACCTTTCTCATACTTGACCAAGAATGAGGGGAGACATTTCTATTACTTGACCAAGAATGAGGGGAGACCTTTCTATTACTTGACCAAGAATGAGGGGAGACATTTCTATTACTTGACCAAGAATGAGGAAAGACATTTCTATTACTTGACCAAGAATGAGGTGGAGACATTTCTATTACTTGACCAAAAACGAGGGGAGACCTTTCTATTACTTGACTTCCCCTTTCTTCTACCAGAGCTGTGTCGCGGTGAAATGTAGTAGGTGGTCTGTTGCAGATTACGTTATTAATCCACTAGTTGATTCAGAAAATAACAATTGTTAAAACACTTAGCTGAATGAAGTCCTATAAATCAGTTCTTTTATTGTATTATTTTTCTTGCTAATGTAACAGAGCTTTCAAAGGAACAATGTCAAAGTATGGCCAGGGGATTTCGTCTCAGCAGCCTCCATTATTAAATTCATATTTTACGAATAATAATAATAAATAATAATATAAGACTTTCCATATCATAAGAAAATGTGTCAGTAGTCAGACACTAAGCGGACTACTATGAATTTTGTTTCCATTGAAACTCATGAATATCGACTTTGGCAGCGAGAGAAAATTTGAACCATTTTTAAAAAATAATAATATTATAAAATACTACTGGTCTCGTGGAATGTAGTTTGAGATCTACTGTGTTAGTGAATGAGTTTGAAGTTCTAATCCAACCATTTCGTTCTCGCCCAGTCTTTGAAGTTGTTACATCAAGACACTAAGACAGAGACGTTGTGTGTCTACTCTGTTGATGTCTTGACGTCTTTCTTGTTGCTGGCCTGTAACCTCACTTCACAGACACTTCACACACAATGGCATGCTCAGATTTAGGTATTAACAAAGTTTATAAATAGACTCAAAAGAATGTTGTTGTTTTACAAGACGCCAATCTTTCACGACAGAGTTCAACCTAGTTAAACTAAGTTAAACCTAGTTAAACCAATTAAAACCTAGTTAAAAGAATTAAAACCTAGTTAAATCAAGTTAAACCTAGTTAAATCAAGTTAAACCTAGATCTGAAAATAGGAAGAGGGAGTGAATTAGATTGCAAGAAGAATTGCAAGAATCACATCTGTAAGTCACGGTGACCTTGATGACTTTGTTCCTAGTTTACAAAGTGTAGATCCTTTTTTAGGGGGGGGGGATAGGGAGGGGTGGGGGAGACTACAACCAAAGATGTCAGAGGCGACGCTTGAATTGGAAGACCTCAAACTGCAATGTACGCCACTGCTCGGGGGGCTAATGTTGATAAACAGCACCCCAGGGCCACCAACGATGTTTCACGTGTTGACACGAGTTACTCACGTCTAAAGGTAAGTGTGAACATATGAACTTGAGTGTTGAAATCTGAAGAACTCAAATGATCTATACAAACTTCCTTTGTCTCTCTGCCTCTTGTGGTAGTGAATTCTAGGGCTGGCACAATGCCTGCACCACCAGATAGGACGTCATTTGGTAATACAGTGAAAGAGATGACAAGTATGGTGTGTGTGTGTGTGTGTATAGAATGATGTAATCTTTCAGCAGGGTTGCAAGATGACTGGAACAGCTGATGAAAGTCACGTGACTTGTCTATATTGCATGACAAAAGCAGTCGTTTTGAAATGAGATGACGTATAGTGTTGGAATCTTTTCACATCGTGATGTTTCATGTGATGTTTCATGTGATGTTTCATGTGTGCTTCTACAGACTCAAATTGAAAGCTGTTTCAGAAATCTCTCAATAAAATCAGTTCATTTTGTTTGAGAACAAATTCTGATTCAAGATTTGCATGAAAGTCAAGTTGGAATAGCTAGAGCTACAACCCAGAGACTACCACACAACACAAACACAACTATTAAAACATAGAGATACTGCATACATTACAGTTATCACCAAAGTCAAATGTCCCTATACAAAATAAATAGAAAATGTTGGCTGAATTGATTTATTAGTAGGAAAGATCGCTGAGGAGAAACTTTTAGAATCCAACAACAGAAAGTTCTACAACAAAATATAAATTATTTCCCTTTGAAATGAATACCTCAAGTTTCTAATCAATCATTGAACATCATTAGAAATGCAATCAATGATCGAGAATCAATACCACGAAAAGTCCAAGCTTAAAACGTTGTATAAATCCACTTGTAAAAAAAAGTAAAATATAAGAAAAATCCTTTTTACAAAAGAAAGTTTATCTAAGGCAAAGAACTCCGCACTTACAACTTACAACTATATCACTTAAGAATGTAGAAGTTATTTCCATTTTTTATATAAAAAAATATACCAATAATTAATTGACTTATTGGTTAATTTTTTTAAATTGATTCATGATTTGTTAGATACAATAAATACTTTTTTCACGTCTCAATTGGATCCGAGAATAGATGGGGAAGAAATAATGTGGACCATTACTTAAGGGGACAAAACCTGATGTACTTAACTATGTCTGAATACTGAAGGATTGATTTTTTTTTCTTATTGGTATCAAACAAAATAATTAATAACCAGTAATTAAGTAACGAATAGGTTAATTTTTTTTTATTGATTCATGTCTTATCTATGCCCATGAATAATTGTGGAAAGTTTCCGTTTGATCCGAGAATGGGTATGGGAGAAATAGATCTAGATCTATCGTGTACACACTTTTCACCAGACAGACAAACAGGCAGACAGAGTACTTAATTCTTTCGGAAATTTCAATTCAGCACGCAGACAAACACACACACGCGCGAGAGAGATGGAACAAATACGATTCTCTGGTAAACTTTGTCAATTAAATTTGACTTCAGAATAATTATCGTCCTAATTCTTTCCCTAACGATTTTCAATTTGGGAAATAATACGATTGGTGTCGGCCATGTTTTTGTGTGTGTGTGTGTGTATTGGAACGTGCTGTTAATGACGTCATCAAATCAAGAGCTGAAACAGTTCACTAACATTGCTTTGAATGACGACTATTGATCAGAAGCCTTGGGTCACGTGATCGCTAGCTACTTGAAAGTTTTTCACAAGTGGATCGTCTTCTTCAAGAGGCGGAGGACAAGACAACAATTGGAGCAGGAGACAGAGGCACATCGTGACAGAGTTCAGGAGGGGAGGGAGGGGGATTCAGTCTCTAGGGAGGATGCATCTTTGTGAGAATATACCTAGGAGGAGAGAGAGAGAGAGGGAGAAACAGAGAATGGGGGGGGGAGACATGGAGAAAGAGGGTTAGAGATGGACAGAGACACGATAGAGAGATAGGGGGAGAAAGGGTGTGTGTGTGAAAGAGAGAAAAAATAATGGACAGAGGGAGAGAGAGGCAGAGGATAATGGACAGAGTGAGAGAGAGAGACAGAGAATAATGGACAGAGGGAGAGAGAGAGAGACAAAGAATAATGGACAGAGGGAGAGAGAGACAGAGAATAATGGACAGAGGGAGAGAGAGAGACAGAGAATAATGGACAGAGGGAGAGAGAGAGAGACAGAGAATAATGGACAGAGGGAGAGAGAGAGACAGAGAATAATGGACATAGGGAGAGAGAGACAGAATAATGGACAGAGGGAGAGAGAGACAGAATAATGGACAGAGGGAGAGAGAGAGACAGAATAATGGACAGAGGGAGAGAGAGAGACAAAGAATAATGGACAGAGGGAGAGAGAGACAAAGAATAATGGACAGAGGGAGAGAGAGAGACAGAATAATGGACAGAGGGAGAGAGAGACAGAGAATAATGGACAGAGGGAGAGAGAGAGACAGAGAATAATGGACAGGGAGAGAGACAGATACAGAAAGTGACAAAATGGGGGAGGGGTGTAAGACAGATGGAAAAAGAAAAAAAAGAAAGGAGAGAGAGAGGGGGGAGAGAAAGAGAGAGAGAGAGGGAGAGAGATGGAAAGTGGGAGAAAGGGACAGAGAGTAAGTGTGAAATAAAGTTAGAGAGATAGAGAGAAAGAGAGAGAGAAGAGAGAGACGCCTATCTCAGGGGAGTTCAATCACATATTTTACTAAACATTTGTTTATAAGTGACAAACTATTCAATAGCTTTTTTTGGGGGGAGGAGGGGGACTGCGCACGTACAACTGGGTGAGTAACAAATACATTGACTGCACGAGGGTTGCAGTATTGGCATTGCCAGCACTTGCAGCCTGTACAAGAGTAAAACAATTATGTCAGACAATTATTGGTACTTTTTGTATCATTACATGGCTGTTTAGCGGTAATACTTTTCTATAGTAGCTCCATTGACTTTTCTAAATGACTTAGTTATAAGCTAGTCTCACAGTCAAAGTCTTATAGGTCAGTGTGTGTGTTTTTGTAAATGAGTGTGAGTATATTCGCCATGCAGGTTGTGGGTATTTGCGAGAGAGCTCTTTATTTGAGTGATAAGTAGCCAGGATTTGTTTTCGCGAGGTGGGGGGGGGGGGGGGGGTTGGGCCGAGCACTATTTCTGGTATTGAAAGCCAACAAAATGCATATTCTGAGGTATCTACAGTGCATTATCTTGCTATTAAAAAGTTTTATTTCAAAAACCTAATGTGCTATTCTTACTGAATTAGACCCTCTCGCGCCGTTCGGCGCATTTTCCGGAAAGCTGTTTCCGCATCTCTTATTATGCGTAATTCATTTTGTTGGAGAACATGTCCCGCAAAACCTCATGCGACGCTCTGTCACAACCTAACTAACGGTTCGACACCCAGTTGGGCATATGATTTCTTTGATTTAGACCCGATCTCTATAACTGACTCCTAAAATCTGTCTTAGCCATCTTTGTTGAGCCACATTTAGTGTTTTTCGATTTCGGCAGATGACTATTCACACTTTATTAATGAAGCCCAGCCACTGGTAGAAATTTGTAACCTCTCATGACTACGCTCTAGGAATTACATGCCTGTATTTCGCTTTAGATTTTATATCGAAAAGGAAAGTTTTATCGTCAAAATCATCTGTTGAGGGGTTTTAAAATAAAAAATCTCTGGAGTTTTTTTTTAAATTCAAAACCCTATTTAGCTACGATCATAGAATTTGGTGACTGTTGTTTGCTTTAAAATAACATTGAAGAGAGAGGTTTTCAACACAAAACGCTCTGTAGGGGAATTTTAAACTCAAAACCATCTGAAAGGGTTTTAAATTTTTTAAAAAGCTATCTGGAGGAGGGGGATTTAAGCTCAAAACTCCTCATTAGCTTAGCTACGCTCAAAGAATTTTAGTGTGTAATTGCTTATTTTATATTGAAGAGGTATTTTTTAGCATCAAAACCCTCTGAAAGGGGGTTTTAACTCAAACCCCCCTTTGGCTACGCTCATAGCATTTTGAGTGCGTAATTTGCTTTTTTTTTTTTTTATATTGAAGAGGTATTTTTCAGCTTCAAACCCCGCTGACAAAGGGTTTTAAACTCAAAACCCCTTTGACTACGCTCATAGATTTTATAGTGTGTAATTTTATTTTTTTTTATATTTAAGAGGTACTTTTTAGCTTCAAACCTTAACTGGAGGGGGTGGGGGTTAAACTCAAAAACCCTTTGGCTACGCTCATAGAATTTTGAGTGTGTAATTTGCTTTTTTTATATTGAGAGGGGGTTTATCGTAATTTTTGGAGACAGTTTAAAGTCAAAATCTTCCTTAGCTGTTTTCTTGGAATTTGGGGATTGTTGTTTGCATTTTTTTTTGTAGTTTTGTTGATAGAAGAGGGGGATTTAACTGCAAAACCCCTGGTAGGGGGTTTTAAACTCAAAACCCCCTTGTAGAGGGATTTAAACTCAAAACCCCCTGGTAGAGGGATTTTTATCTCAAAATCCCCTGATAGGAGTTGTTTTTTTACTCAAAACCCTGTGGTAGGGGGTTTTAAACTCAAAACCCCTGGTAGGGGATTTTAAACTCAAAACCCCCTGGTAGAGGGATTTAAACTCAAAACCCCCTGGTAGAGGGATTTTTATCTCAAAATCCCCTGATAGGAGTTGTTTTTTTACTCAAAACCCTGTGGTAGGGGGTTTTAAATTCAAAACCCCTGGTAGGGGATTTTAAACTCAAAACCCCCTGGTAGAGGGATTTAAACTCAAAACCCCCTGGTAGAGGGATTTTTATCTCAAAATCCCCTGATAGGAGTTGTTTTTTTACTCAAAACCCTGTGGTAGGGGGTTTTAAATTCAAAACCCCTGGTAGGGGATTTTAAACTCAAAACCCCCTGGTAGAGGGATTTAAACTCAAAACCCCCTGGTAGAGGGATTTTTATCTCAAAATCCCCTGATAGGAGTTGTTTTTTTAATCAAAACCCTCTGGTAGGGGGTTTTAAACTCAAAACCCCTGGTAGGGGGTTTTAAACTCAAAACATACTGTTAGAGGGATTTTTATCTCAAAACCCCCTGGTAGAGGGATTTTTATCTCAAAACCCCCTGATAGGTTTTTTTTTACTCAAAACCCTCTGGTAGGGGGTTTTAAACTCAAAACCCCTTGGTAGAGGGTTTTTAACTCAAAACCCCTTCGGCTGTGCTGTGGTAAGTGATGATTTAGTATAAAAATCTCACCTAAAATAAACAAAATTAAATCAAAAAATTAGTCACTGAATTCCGCCCCCCCCCCGGCCGATTTGTTTTCGGGGGGGGGGGGGTTGAACCTCAACCCCCTCCCCCCCCCCCGGCTACCCCCATGGTCAATGTGATGTACACATTTTTTTTTATTTGTTATTACATCTACATAAACAAGAGTGATGGAAAGTAGTAGAGAAAGAGAAGAAAGAGAGAGAGGGGGAGAGAGAGAGGAAAGAGAGGGAGAGATATATAGAGAGAGGGAGAGAGAGGGAGAGAGAGAGGGAGAGAGAGAGAGAGAGATGTGGAGAGGGAGAGAGAGGGAGAGATATATAGAGAGAGGGGGAGAGAGAGAGAGAGAGAGAGAGAGGGAGTGAGATGTGGAGAGGGAGAGAGAGGGATATATATATATATATATATATATTAATAGAAAGAGAGAGACGCCCCCCCCCCCTTTGATTGTCAAAACTTTTGTCAATATCTAAAAAAAAAAATGCATATTTCATGACAGATGTTGCTAAAATAATATTTATATGTCAGATGTCACTGCGGCTAAACAAATTCCATTTAAGCATTAAAAAATGTCTTTATCTTAAGACGCTGTCGCCAAATGTCAAAAAACTCTAGTTATATAATATCTGAAGTGCATTAAGGTTAATGACACGCCTATAAATGATGACAGTTTAGTTCATGTTGACATGGTCAGACTATTTGCATATGTAACGTAAAGTTTAAATTATAGGAAGGTAGGCCAATTGTCTACAGTTTCTCTTTAGAGAGCATTTATGAAGTTGAAATTTTATGTGACGTTCCCAATTAAAGAAGTTCCAAATTTAAGAAGTTCCAAATTTAAGAAGTTCCAAATTTAAGACGTTCCAAATTTAAGAAGTTTCCAATTAAAGAAGTTCCAAATTTAAGAAGTTCCAAATTTAAATTTAAGAAGTTCCAAATTTAAGAAGTTCCCAATTAAAGAAGTTCCAAATTTAAGAAGTTCCTATAAGAAATGAAGATAATTACGTCCTAGCATACGGCAGGTGATAGCGATGGGCGGGGTTTGAACCCGGAACCACCGAGGCTGCCATGGTAGGTTCAACAAAATATTTTAAAACGGTGTCATTTATTGACGATATTTCTTATGGCGTGACAGATCTTATGGTGTGACAGAATAATTTGAAGTTTTCTTAAGTTGTGACAAAGATGTCATTTGATGTGACAGACTGTTCTTGTATATTTAAAGTGTCTACAAGATGTCTGAACAAGTTACACAATAATTGCACATGTGATATACAGTATTGACAAGATCATGAGAAACAGCAGACAGGTGAAAGGTCAAGTAGTTTTATCGCTAGCATGACAAAACTTTAAACAAAATCTATTTATAGTGCAAGGTGTCAAGGACATATACGCCGTGTGCAAAAGTCTGAGGAGAACTATAGTTTGAATTATTGTGTAAACAGAAATCTGGGAATGTTGTAGATCAAAAATAATGAAATCAAACAAAAGAAGGCGGTGGATATTTTTTTTGTGTATGCTAAGCACTGTGAGAGATGTGAGAGATACTCAGATGAGTGTGGAACAGCAAATATACCTATTTAGGAATATTACTATATGTAAGTATGGCTATTGATTTCAACAAAAATACCACAGCGGTTCTCACACCAAACTAACCGCCATCTTCTTTTCAAAACTATATATGTGAATTTCATCTTACAGACATATGATCTTAATTTCGACATTCAGAAAAGAAAAACAAAAGTTAACCAAATCTATTTATTTCTTGTCAGTTTACCATCGCGTCAGTTTACAATCGCGTCAGTTTACCATCGCGTCAGTTTACTATCGCGTCAGTTTACTATCGCGTCAGTTTACCATCGCGTCAGTTTACCATCGCGTCAGTTTACTATCGCGTCAGTTTACCATCGCGTCAGTTTACCATCGCGTCAGTTTACCATCGCGTCAGTTTACTATCGCGTCAGTTTACTATCGCGTCAGTTTACCATCGCGTCAGTTTACCATCGCGTCAGTTTACCATCGCGTCAGTTTACCATCGCGTCAGTTTACCATCGCGTCAGTTTACTATCGCGTCAGTTTACCATCGCGTCAGTTTACCATCGCGTCAGTTTACCATCGCGTCAGTTTACAATCGCGTCAGTTTACCATCGCGTCAGTTTACCATCGCGTCAGTTTACCATCGCGTCAGTTTACTATCGCGTTCTTCAACTCTGTTGACGTTGCTGCTAGAACAGGAACCAGGAGATCCCCCCTCCCCCCCCCCCCCCCCCGATGTAAGCGACCTCTGCTCGGGCAAGTTTAGGGTGCTCAAGAGACAATGACCTTCTCTCCACCCAGTGAGCGGGCGCAGTTTGGAAACAGCACAACGCCTTAAGTACAGGTAATGGGCATCGACCATTCGCATGTCGAAAAGATCAAATAGACTCTCCAGCTCCGGTAGCAGCTGATGTCGACATTTCGCAGAAGTGATCTTCATCAAATGTCAAGATGCAGAGGAGAGTTGGAGCGTTAGAACGGCGCACCGATTGAATCCCCCACCGGTCGCAACAGCGGCACGATGTAAGCTGTAGCGTGTGCACAAGTGCACCTCAGTGCAAGATGATATGCAATCTGATAAGAAAGACATCCATCTTATGATCCAATCCACTGAGTAATCTCTAGGACAAGGGGAGATAATACTTATAGGATGCGCTAATTTATAGTGGGGTTTTTTTCTCACTTGTTTTTATTGTAAGGGTTTTATTGTAACCACCACACAGACTTATATATATATATTAGATCTAGCCTGGACAGCGTAAACAAATTCTTATCCGCGATTTATCACCTCACAGACCTATGTCTCTCTCTCTCTCTCTCTCTCTCTCTCTCTATATATATATATATATATATATATATATATATATATATATATATATATATGTATTAATCACAGAACTATATATTCACGCAAATTCATGAAATAAAGATATTTATTTTTAGTTTCCACTAGGTTAGACCCGCGAATGTCGAGATCGAAATAATTCACGTCTATTGATTTTAGTCATCTTATGTACATTTCAATAAATTGATGACCTAGATCTTGTTAGATTATGTATCTAAAATTTGCAAAAAAATAATTATGAGACGAGAGTGCTCTTTTTTCAATGTTTAATAACTAGATCTAGATCTATATGCTACATAGGTTAGGGTTGAAAAGAAAAGACTTTACTTCTTATGACTACTCTACAAAACGACGCCTTGTTTCAACTTTTAAAAAAATTTTCACGACATTTTTGTAGTGTTAAAAGATCTCCATGTCCAGTCTAGACATAATATATATAGGTCTGTGGTAACAACTTTTTTTTTCTTCACAAGGGAGTGTACTCTCATAAAAAGGTAATTATCTTTGTTATTATCCCTAGTATATCTTTTAAGAGTTTAAATGCAAAATGGTATTATTTATATTATCAAACTAAGACCTTGTGATGCCCTGGAAATAAGGATAGGATATTTGCTAAGGTTTGAAATGTCTCATTGAAGTTAGCCTTAGTATTTCTCAGTAAACATTGACACTTTAAAGTACACAATGTTTGTTTTGTTTCCACTTGAGTGGTTGATTTAACAGTTTTTAAATAAGTGGACTATTGAGAGTTTGAACTAATAGATGTTTACTGTACGTAATTACGTTTCGTCTCACATATCTTGACACTACCTTGACCTTTGCTTTCTAATACAAAGAAATACGACTTTGAAATGAATGAGCTTGTAAAAAAACAAATCCCTGCAATGTGCATTTTAATTCAAACACCATTTCAACGAACTAGATCTAGAATTCTAGATCAACATTACAGAGGAGTGGGAAGGTGGGGGTATGGGGGGGAGTTAATGAGAAATTTAATTAGTAATTTAATGAGTAGTTGGAAGATCAGGTCAGAATAACTTCCCTGTCTTTCATCTTTTAAATTGTAAATTTTTTTCCTAAATTTTCTTGTTTGAATAGTTCAAGATGTGTGTATGTGTGTGTGTGTGGGGTGGTGGTGGTGTTTGTGTGTGGGGGTGTTTGTGTGTTTGTGTGTTAGTCAAAGTTGTGATAGTGAAGACGTAGGAGTTGTATGTGTGTGTGCGTGATTGGGAGTTTGTGTGGATGTGTTGACGTTGAAAGAGAGAGAGGAAACTGAGCCCTGCTGATATGTTATTGAGACACTTGAGCCGGCCTCGGAAGTTATAGGAGACAACATTGACAGAGGATGGATGACAGAGAGAGAGAGAGAGAGAGAGAGAGAGACAGAGAGACAGAGAGAGAGACAGAGACAGAGAGACAGAGAGAGAGAGAGAGACAGAGAGAGAGACAGAGAGAGAGAGAGAGAGAGAGAAGGTCGAGGAGAAATAAATGGAAGATGAAAATTTAAAAGTTTTAATATAACGACACACAAACCGACACACTGACAGATAAAGTTGCTTGTTGGTACATTGGAGACACACCATCTACCAGAGACACCTTTACAGTTTGTTAGAAACACCATCTTCAACCATTTACGGCTACAGACACATCGATTACATGAGACACAAACGGCCAGACTAAGTGGTATAGCCACGAGGACTGAATTGGACACCGAATCATCAGTAAGATAAACGAACAGCGACAGACAATATCTACGACACACATAGACATCTACAGGAATGAGGCACACATAGCAACATACATACATCCAACAGCGTTGAACACGTCATCTTTTGAGACTCCCTGTTTGAAAAACAAAAGAAAAACAACCTATGCCTAATATACTGAAATATACTGCGCATATACCAACAGAAAATAAAACTTTAAAAGAACTAGAGCTGGGAGTCTTAAGTAAAAAGAAACTCAAGTCAAACTACACCACTGTATAGTTGACTTCTGATCTTGACTTAGCGTTATTGCCAAAGTCACTAAACACACACCCTTTCTAAACCAAAGACGCTTTGTTAATGACTGTAACTATAATTACAAAAAAAACATCTCATTTCATCACAAAGTGATGCTAGCTTCGCGTCTATGCATACTGAACAACCAGCAAGAAGAATGCTCCAGTTTACATTCAGTAACAGTGTTTAGTGAAATATACAAGTAGCCGCGGTAGTTCATTGCTGTTACCTGTAGCGTTTATTTAAGTTAAGTTCAACTTGTCTGACCCCATTCAACATTTGGCCTACATAAGGTGCCCTAATTGTTGTCTGTAATCTGAGGCCAATCTCTTCAGGTGAAACATAAGGCTTGGAACGTGCTAGGGGGGGGGGGGGGTAGGGGATGTTACAAACTGAAATACACATAGATTTAGCATTAAGACGGACCCGAATTTAAAAAGGATTATCTCCCCCCCCCCTCACCGCAGAGAGGAAGTTCAAAGAAGGGAGGTCAATAAAGTAGACATCAGAGGAATCAAAGTCTTTGAACGTAATGTATGCAGAACTAAGTCTAAAACGTGAAAGTATAATGTTCTTCTTTTCCTAATCGCAAGATTTCTTGGTTTTCCTATGTTACTCACGAGATACCGTGTACAGGGGGGACTATTTAGACTTGGCAAGGCCCTAAGCTTTTTGAGACTCCCTGTAATCAATATCAGGTAATTTTTTGCTATTTCTTCAAAATAATTTTAAAATGTCATTAGAATCATCTTTGAGGACTTCAATTAGGCAACTGTAATCTAAAGATTGTGTTGCCTAAAGATAAATCCAGCACTGACCGTTGGTTCACATTGAAATAAGTAGGTCAAACAAGGTATTCGATACTACCTAATTAATTCCAGGAAATATAAACTACGAATCCAACATATTCTGTTAATCTTCTCTCTTTCCAGTGCCATATTAAGTTGACCATTACAAATAATCACCATCGTCTCTTTGACAGTCTAGGTTTACGATATAATAGGAATATAAACAATGAATGTTTCATTTCCCTAACTTACAATCATAAGGACGCTACATAACACGGACATGAAACACTAACTAAGCAATCTAGATCTATTTTGTTAAAGTTGATGGAAAAAGTAAAACCAGTTTGTCGAAGGAATCGAAACAAGACAAACGAAACCAAAAAGTTCATTAACGTCATGTCAATGTTGCTTGATTTCCCATTCTATACAACGTCATGTGAATGTTGCTTGCTATACAATGCAGAGCGCAACGGAAATTGTAATCGTTGCAGACGTAGATGTATTTCTTATTTAAACTAGTTATCTCCTCTTGCGCCGTCCTGAGCAGGTCTGAATACTTCATGAGTTGGGGTCCTGGCCAGGCTCTCTACTGCATTAAAGGTCAACACACGTATTAGCTTCTGTCACGGGGAAGCAGGCGGAACGGGGGCGAAGATGGGGGCGTTTGTAACAAGGCTGGAGGGGGGGGGGGGGAATTGAAGGAGGGACCACGTTATCTACTCTAATTAAAAAATTAACAGCCACCACGGATCCATAGATCTCATGGTAAGATTTCCCGCTGAAGGTATTGGCTCATGTGACTAGCCGCTCCGCGTGACAAACACGTGCGGGGCTCATTACCTGGTCCGAGAGCCCCCCCCCCCAACACTTGTACCACCATTCTCTGTTAATGCCAGATCTGTCACCTCTGGAGAGGTCGGAAAGGTATTTCTGGTAACGTCGGGAAAACAAGGTGAATTGGAAGAGGAAATACCTGGCCGAGCTACAGGGTGAGTGGTTTAGTCTAGCTTTTACAAATACTTTAAACCTTGTATCAGTTTCTTGTCTTCATTGACCTCAGTATCACAGGGTGAGAACCTGGAGGCTGAACTTCTTAGGCCATGCTTTTCAGATCAGTGAAGATTTTCACGATAAACTCACCAATGCCAAAGACGCTGAAGTAAACCTCAATTTGGCCAATCTATAGAAATATGCATATACATCTAAACCAACAACATTGAACTACAAAGTTGAGACCATTTGATTCTTGCAGTGCTAAATTTACTATATACAACATAAAAGTGTCGCTAATCAAACACCTATTGTATTCTGTGCACCGGATACATCAAACAAAAAAAAACAACAAACAAAAAACTATTCGTAGTTTTTCCGCTTTAGTTTAAAACTAGTAGTAGCATTTAAAAAAAAAGGCATAGCTTATCAACCCTTTATTCCTCATTCTGTACCCCGGATACACCCAAAAAAAAAGGTATTTGTATTTTTCCACCACATTGAAAATCTCCTATACAGTCTTGATTCCTGTTACTATCAAGGTAAAAGACCTCTAGAGTGGTTCTCGAGTAATACTAATTCTAGATTGTAGGCTAACGAGAATGCCTACCACCAGGGCAGGCCTTATGGCAATTTGACCGATTACTCGCAATTTTCATTTAGCATATCATTATCCGCCATAGCTCTTGTCACAGACTTTTGAAGATGTAGGACTTAAAGGGTTAACGTATTTAGTTTATCATACGACTGACGTAAATTTAATTAACCCTCTGGCGCCTATTGCGTTTGAGTTGCTTCCTATGCGTATAGAATAATAGATGTCGATATAAAGATCTAATTAATGGAAGTAGTTGTTATTGTAAAATAAATGAAAGAGGGGGCCTCGCAAGGATCCATTAAATTGGTCCCGCAATTAGTAAAGCCGGCCCTGCGTACCACACACACACTGAATGAAAAACAGGCTGTGGTATGACAGTTTTAGGGCTAGGTTAGGGTCACAATGATAATGGAACAGAAGACTTCACGGAGACATCTAGTTAGTGACTCAGTTACTTTATCAACGTTGTCCCCTCTTGTCATGTCAGTGTTGATACACGTCTTCACACAACGTTGTCTCCTCTTGTCATGTCAGTGTTGATACACGTCTTCACACAACGTTGTCCCCTCTTGTCATGTCAGTGTTGATACACGTTGTCCCCTCTTGTCATGTCAGTGTTGATACACGTCTTCACACAACGTTGTCACCTCTTGTCATGTCAGTGTTGATACACGTTGTCCCCTCTTGTCATGTCAGTGTTGATACACGTCTTCACACAACGTTGTCTCCTCTTGTCATGTCAGTGTTGATACACGTCTTCACACAACGTTGTCCCCTCTTGTCATGTCAGTGTTGATACACGTTGTCCCCTCTTGTCATGTCAGTGTTGATACACGTCTTCACACAACGTTGTCACCTCTTGTCATGTCAGTGTTGATACACGTTGTCCCCTCTTGTCATGTCAGTGTTGATACACGTCTTCACACAACGTTGTCACCTCTTGTCATGTCAGTGTTGATACACGTCTTCACACAACTTTGTCCCCTCTTGTCATGTCAGTGTTGATACACGTCTTCACACAACACAAGACGTCGGAACTTGTAACAAAACATCTTGGCATGGACTCGTTTCAGACATAATACTGAGACAGGGAAGGACTGACCATATGGGCCTTCCGGATAATGGGGCCATAACGAACTGAATTAGTAGGTCAGATATGACTAGATGCCCTGACTAGATGTCCTGACTAGATGTCCATCAGATAACTTAATTTTTGTGGGCCGGACGACATGCTTATACTAATCCCCCCTTCCCTGTAGTGAGACGTTAGTTTTGTTTGATAGGCCAAGTTCTTGTGTACTTTTGCGTACATTTTATTTGTTGCTTGAAATGTATTTGTTTATTTTTGTCTCTATTTTATTTACGAACCGAGGCCGGTTGTAATTAGCTTGATGTTAGGCAATCACCTAAAGCCTCAAGTGGTGCTTCAAAATGTTTTAAGTATGAGGGACGAAAATAATCGCTATAATGAATGTTTCTATTTTTGGATGCTCCACTTGGTAAAGCAAAGCTCAACTCATTGGGCTATACATCAAGTAAAAGTTCTTTGTCAGGAAAAAAAAAGCCCCCCCCCCCCATCCTATTTTTCTCCAAACAAATATTTTCCCTTTTTCGAAGCAGATCCAAAGATATACAATATAAGGTCAAGGTCACCGTAAAAATGTCATGGTCGTTAAGACTAAGTTCAGCAGGGCAACGGTCAGCTATGAAAACTTTCTAAGAAAAGGTCATCCGTCTAACAATAGGGATACATGTAGACAAAAGTGATTTCTAAACCCCGAACAGCGACTCATTGCACCTCTACCTGCTTACTGAGAACTTCTGACCAACAGAAACTGGAGAGAAAAAATGTTCACCTAATACGAAGAACTACTGATATCAATTGGACAACTGGGGAGAAAAATGTTCACCTAATACGAAGAACTACTGATATCAATTGGACAACTGGGGAGAAAAATGTTGACCT